>NW_027286088.1:0-42840 GCF_022747635.1 Hetaerina americana
TAGTAACATTAACACTTGCGCTGAAGCAACTTTTAGGCTCATTTCTTGTCTTTCAGGATTAATTCTGGGTTTTTTTTTGTTTATTTGATGAAAATGAACAACAATACACACCATGGAAACATTTTTGTTTGATAGCGTCAAGTGAGATTTTCACATAGAACCCAAAATGGGGGGTATTGGCACTTTTCATGGAAAAATGTGAAAAATTAAATTTTCTAAAAATGAAATAAATGCCTTCTAAATACCTCAAACATTTACTTTAAAACAGAAGATTGTTGTTTTTCGCAATATTTTTAGAAATTTGGGCTCTTTTAGTAAAATTAACACTTGCGCTGAAGCATCTTTTATGCTCATTTCATGTCTTTCAGGATTAATTCTGGGTTTTATTTTGTTTATTTGATGAAAATGAACAACAATACACACCATGGAAACATTTTTGTTTGATTTGTGTCAAGTGAGATTTTCACCTAGAACCCAAAGGGGGGGGTATTGGCACTTTTCATGGAAAAATGTGAAAAATTAAATTTTCTAAAAATGAAATAAATGCCTTCTAAATACCTCAAACATTCAATCTAAAACAGAAGATTGTTGTTTTTCGCAATATTTTTAAAAATTTGGGCTCTTTTAGTAACATTAACACTTGGGCTGAAGCATCTTTTATGATCTTTTATTGTCTTTCAGGATTCATTCTGGGTTTTATTTTGTTTATTTGATGAAAATGAACAACAATACACACCTTGGATACATTTTTGTTTGATTTGTTTCGAGTGAGATTTTCACCTAGAACCCAAAGGGGGGGGTATTGGCACTTTTCATGGAAAAATGTGAAAAATTAAATTTTTAAAAAATGAAATAAATGACTTCTAAACACAGCAAACATTCACTCTAAAACAGAAGATTGTTGTTTTTCGCAATATTTTTAGAAATTTGGGCTCTTTTAGTAACATTAACACTTGCGCTGAAGCAACTTTTAGGCTCATTTCTTGTCTTTCAGGATTAATTCTGGGTTTTTTTTTGTTTATTTGATGAAAATGAACAACAATACACACCATGGAAACATTTTTGTTTGATAGCGTCAAGTGAGATTTTCACATAGAACCCAAAATGGGGGGTATTGGCACTTTTCATGGAAAAATGTGAAAAATTAAATTTTCTAAAAATGAAATAAATGCCTTCTAAATACCTCAAACATTTACTTTAAAACAGAAGATTGTTGTTTTTCGCAATATTTTTAGAAATTTGGGCTCTTTTAGTAAAATTAACACTTGCGCTGAAGCATCTTTTATGCTCATTTCATGTCTTTCAGGATTAATTCTGGGTTTTATTTTGTTTATTTGATGAAAATGAACAACAATACACACCATGGAAACATTTTTGTTTGATTTGTGTCAAGTGAGATTTTCACCTAGAACCCAAAGGGGGGGGTATTGGCACTTTTCATGGAAAAATGTGAAAAATTAAATTTTCTAAAAATGAAATAAATGCCTTCTAAATACCTCAAACATTCAATCTAAAACAGAAGATTGTTGTTTTTCGCAATATTTTTAAAAATTTGGGCTCTTTTAGTAACATTAACACTTGGGCTGAAGCATCTTTTATGATCTTTTATTGTCTTTCAGGATTCATTCTGGGTTTTATTTTGTTTATTTGATGAAAATGAACAACAATACACACCTTGGATACATTTTTGTTTGATTTGTTTCGAGTGAGATTTTCACCTAGAACCCAAAGGGGGGGGTATTGGCACTTTTCATGGAAAAATGTGAAAAATTAAATTTTCTAAAAATGATATAAATGCCTTCTAAACACCTCAAACATTCACTCTAAAACAGAAGATTGTTGTTTTTCGCAATATTTTTAGAAATTTGGGCTCTTTTAGTAACATTAACACTTGAGCTGAAGCAACTTTTAGGCTCATTTCTTGTCTTTCAGGATTAATTCTGGGTTTTATTTTGTTTATTTGATGAAAATGAACAATACACACCATGGAAACATTTTTGATTGATTTGTGTCGAGTGAGATTTTCACCTAGAAACCAAAGGGGGGGGGATTAGCACTTTTCATGGAAAAAAGTGAAAAATTAAATTTTCTAAAAATGAAATAAATGCCTTCTAAACACCTCAAACATTCACTCTAAAACAGAAGATTGTTGTTTTTCGCAATATTTTTAGAAATTTGGGCTCTTTTAGTAACATTAACCATTGCGCTGAAGTATCTGTTATGCTCATTTCTTGTCTTTCAAGATTAATTCTGGGTTTTATTTTGTTTTTTTGATGAAAATGAACAACAATACACACCATGGAAACATTTTTGTTTGATTTGTGTCGAGTGAGATTTTCACCTAGAACCCAAAGGGGGGGATATTGGCACTTTTCATGTAAAAATGTGAAAAATTAAATTTTCTAAAAATGAAATAAATGCCTTCTAAACACCTCAAACATTCACTCTAAAACAGAAGATTGTTGTTTTTCGCAATTTTTTTAGAAATTTGGGCTCTTTTAGTAACATTAACACTTGCGCTGAAGCAACTTTTATGCTCATTTATTGTCTTTCAGGATTAATTCTGGGTTTTATTTTGTTTATTTGATGAAAATGAACAACAATACACACCATGGAAACATTTTTGTTTGATTTGCGTCAAGTGAGATTTTCACCTAGAACCCAAAGGGGGGGGGTATTGGCACTTTTCATGGAAAAATGTGAAAAATTAAATTTTCAAAAAATGAAATAAATGCCTTCTAAATACCTCAAACATAACTCTAAAACAGAAGATTGTTGTTTTTTGCAATATTTTTAGAAATTTGGGTTCTTTTAGTAACATTAACACCTGGGCTGAAGCATCTTTTATGATCTTTTATTGTCTTTCAGGATTCATTCTGGGTTTTATTTTGTTTATTTGATGAAAATGAACAACAATACACACCTTGGATACATTTTTGTTTGATTTGTAACGAGTGAGATTTTCACCAAGAACCCAAAGGGGGGGGTATTGGCACTTTTCATGGAAAAATGTGAAAAATTAAATTTTTAAAAAATGAAATAAATGCCTTCTAAACACAGCAAACATTCACTCTAAAACAGAAGATTGTTGTTTTTCGCAATATTTTTAGAAATTTGGGCTCTTTTAGTAACATTAAAACTTGCGCTGAAGCAACTTTTAGGCTCATTTCTTGTCTTTCAGGATTAATTCTGGGTTTTTTTTTGTTTATTTGATGAAAATGAACAACAATACACACCATGGAAACATTTTTGTTTGATAGCGTCAAGTGAGATTTTCACATAGAACCCAAAATGGGGGGTATTGGCACTTTTCATGGAAAAATGTGAAAAATTAAATTTTCTAAAAATGAAATAAATGCCTTCTAAATACCTCAAACATTTACTTTAAAACAGAAGATTGTTGTTTTTCGCAATATTTTTAGAAATTTGGGCTCTTTTAGTAAAATTAACACTTGCGCTGAAGCATCTTTTATGCTCATTTCATGTCTTTCAGGATTAATTCTGGGTTTTATTTTGTTTATTTGATGAAAATGAACAACAATACACACCATGGAAACATTTTTGTTTGATTTGTGTCAAGTGAGATTTTCACCTAGAACCCAAAGGGGGGGGTATTGGCACTTTTCATGGAAAAATGTGAAAAATTAAATTTTCTAAAAATGAAATAAATGCCTTCTAAATACCTCAAACATTCAATCTAAAACAGAAGATTGTTGTTTTTCGCAATATTTTTAAAAATTTGGGCTCTTTTAGTAACATTAACACTTGGGCTGAAGCATCTTTTATGATCTTTTATTGTCTTTCAGGATTCATTCTGGGTTTTATTTTGTTTATTTGATGAAAATGAACAACAATACACACCTTGGATACATTTTTGTTTGATTTGTAACGAGTGAGATTTTCACCAAGAACCCAAAGGGGGGGTATTGGCACTTTTCATGGAAAAATGTGAAAAATTAAATTTTTAAAAAATGAAATAAATGACTTCTAAACACAGCAAACATTCACTCTAAAACAGAAGATTGTTGTTTTTCGCAATATTTTTAGAAATTTGGGCTCTTTTAGTAACATTAACACTTGCGCTGAAGCAACTTTTAGGCTCATTTCTTGTCTTTCAGGATTAATTCTGGGTTTTTTTTTGTTTATTTGATGAAAATGAACAACAATACACACCATGGAAACATTTTTGTTTGATAGCGTCAAGTGAGATTTTCACATAGAACCCAAAATGGGGGGTATTGGCACTTTTCATGGAAAAATGTGAAAAATTAAATTTTCTAAAAATGAAATAAATGCCTTCTAAACACAGCAAACATTCACTCTAAAACAGAAGATTGTTGTTTTTCGCAATATTTTTAGAAATTTGGGCTCTTTTAGTAACATTAACACCTGGGCTGAAGCATCTTTTATGATCATTTATTGTCTTTCAGGATACATTCTGGGTTTTATTTTGTTTATTTGATGAAAATGAACAACAATACACACCTTGGTTACATTTTTGTTTGATAGCGTCAAGTGAGATTTTCACATAGAACCCAAAGGGGGGGGTATTGGCACTTTTCATGGAAAAATGTGAAAAATTAATTCTCTAAAAATGAAATAAATGCCTTCTAAACACCTCAAACATTCACTCTAAAACAGAAGATTGTTGTTTTTCGCAATATTTTTAGAAATTTGGGCTCTTTTAGTAACATTAACACCTGGGCTGAAGCATCTTTTATGATCATTTATTGTCTTTCAGGATACATTCTGGGTTTAATTTTGTTTATTTGATGAAAATGAACAACAATACACACCTTGGATACATTTTTGTTTGATTTGTGTCGAGTGAGATTTTCACCTAGAACCCAAAGGGGGGGGAATATTGGCACTTTTCATGGAAAAATGTGAAAAATTAAATTTTCTAAAAATGAAATAAATGCCTTCTTAACACCTCAAACATTCACTCTAAAACAGAAGATTGTTGTTTTTCGCAATATTTTTAGAAATTTGGGCTCTTTAAGTAACATTAACACTTGCGCTGAAGCATCTTTTATGCTCATTTCATGTCTTTCAGGATTAATTCTGGGTTTTATTTTGTTTATTTGATGAAAATGAACAATAATACACACCATGGAAACATTTTTGTTTGATTTGTGTCAAGCGAGATTTTCACCTAGAACCCAAAGGGGGGGGTATTGGCACTTTTCATGGAAAAATGTGAAAAATTAAATTTTGTAAAAATGAAATAAATGCCTTCTAAACACCTCAAACATACACTCTAAAACAGAAGATTGTTGTTTTTCGCAATATTTTTAGAAATTTGGGCTCTTTTAGTAACATTAACACTTGGGCTGAAGCATCTTTTATAATCTTTTATTGTCTTTCAGGATTCATTCTGGGTTTTATTTTGTTTATTTGAAGAAAATGAACAACAATACACACCTTGGATACATTTTTGTTTGATTTGTTTCGAGTGAGATTTTCACATAGAACCAAAAGGGGGGGGTATTGGAACTTTTCATGGAAAAATGTGAAAAATTAATTTTTCTAAAAATGAAATAAATGCCTTCTAAACACCTCAAACATTCACTCTAAAACAGAAGATTGTTGTTTTTCGCAATATTTTTAGAAATTTGGGCTCTTTTAGTAACATTAACACTTGCGCTGAAGCAACTTTTAGGCTCATTTCTTGTCTTTCAGGATTAATTCTGGGTTTTATTTTGTTTATTTGATGAAAATGAACAACAACACACACCATGGAAACATTTTTGTTTGATAGCGTCAAGTGAGATTTTCACCTAGAACCCAAAGGGGGGGGGTATTGGCACTTTTCATGGAAAAATGTGAAAAATTAATTTTCTAAAAATGAAATAAATGCCTTCTAAACACCTCAAACATTCACTCTAAAACAGAAGATTGTTGTTTTTCGCAATATTTTTAGAAATTTGGGCTCTTTTAGTAACATTAACACCTGGGCTGAAGCATCTTTTATGATCATTTATTGTCTTTCAGGATACATTCTGGGTTTTCTTTTGTTTATTTGATGAAAATGAAGAACAATACACACCATGGAAACATTTTTGTTTGATAGCGTCAAGTGAGATTTTCACATAGAACCAAAAGGGGGGGGTATTGGCACTTTTCATGGAAAAATGTGAAAAATTAATTTTCTAAAAATGAAATAAATGCCTCCAAATACCTCAAACATTCACTCTAAAACAGAAGATTGTTGTTTTTCGCAATATTTTTAGAAATTTGGGCTCTTTTAGTAACATTAACACCTGGGCTGAAGCATCTTTTATGATCATTTATTGTCTTTCAGGATACATTCTTGGTTTTATTTTGTTTATTTGATGAAAATGAACAAAATTACACACCATGGAAACATTTTTGTTTGATTTGTGTCGAGTGAGATTTTCACCTAGAACCCAAAGGGGGGGTATTGGAACTTTTCATGGAAAAATGTTAAAAATTAAATTTTCTAAAAATGAAATAAATGCCTTCTTAACACCTCAAACATTCACTCTAAAACAGAAGATTGTTGTTTTTCGCAATATTTTTAGAAATTTGGGCTCTAAGTAACATTAACACTTGCGCTGAAGCAACTTTTAGGCTCATTTCTTGTCTTTCAGGATTAATTCTGGGTTTTATTTTGTTTATTTGATGAAAATGAACAACAATACACACCATGGAAACATTTTTGTTTGATTTGTGTCAAGTGAGATTTTCACCTAGAACCCAAAGGGGGGGGTATTGGCACTTTTCATGGAAAAATGTGAAAAATTAAATTTTGTAAAAATGAAATAAATGCCTTCTAAACACCTCAAACATACACTCTAAAACAGAAGATTGTTGTTTTTCGCAATATTTTTAGAAATTTGGGCTCTTTTAGTAACATTAACACTTGGGCTGAAGCATCTTTTATAATCTTTTATTGTCTTTCAGGATTCATTCTGGGTTTTATTTTGTTTATTTGAAGAAAATGAACAACAATACACACCTTGGATACATTTTTGTTTGATTTGTTTCGAGTGAGATTTTCACCTAGAACCCAAAGGGGGGGGTATTGGAACTTTTCATGGAAAAATGTGAAAAATTAATTTTTCTAAAAATGAAATAAATGCCTTCTAAACACCTCAAACATTCACTCTAAAACAGAAGATTGTTGTTTTTTGCAATATTTTTAGAAATTTTGGTTCTTTTAGTAACATTAACACCTGGGCTGAAGCATCTTTTATGATCTTTTATTGTTATTCAGGATTCATTCTGGGTTCTATTTTGTTTATTTGATGAAAATGAACAACAATACACACCTTGGATACATTTTTGTTTGATTTGTAACGAGTGAGATTTTCACCTAGAACCCAAAGGGGGGGGTATTGGCACTTTTCATGGAAAAATGTGAAAAATTAAATTTTCTAAAAATGATATAAATGCCTTCTAAACACCTCAAACATTCACTCTAAAACAGAAGATTGTTGTTTTTCGCAATATTTTTAGAAATTTGGGCTCTTTTAGTAACATAAACACTTTCGCTGAAGCAACTTTTAGGCTCATTTCTTGTCTTTCAGGATTAATTCTGGGTTTTTTTTTGTTTATTTGATGAAAATGAACAACAATACACACCATGGAAACATTTTTGTTTGATAGCGTCAAGTGAGATTTTCACCTAGAACCCAAAGGGGGGGGTATTGGCACTTTTCATGGAAAAATGTGAAAAATTAATTTTCTAAAAATGAAATAAATGCCTTTTTAAACACCTCAAACATTCACTCTAAAACAGAAGATTGTTGTTTTTCGCAATATTTTTAGAAATTTGGGCTCTTTTAGTAACATTAACACCTGGGCTGAAGCATCTTTTATGATCATTTATTGTCTTTCAGGATACATTTTGGGTTTTCTTTTGTTTATTTGATGAAAATGAACAACAATACACACCTTGGATACATTTTTGTTTGATTTGTGTCGAGTGAGATTTTCACCTAGAACCTAAAAGGGGGGGTTTTGGCACTTTTCATGGAAAAATGTGAAAAATTAAATTTTCTAAAAATGAAATAAATGCCTTCTAAACACCTCAAACATTCACTCTAAAACAGAAGATTGTTGTTTTTCGCAATATTTTTAGAAATTTGGGCTCTTTTAGTAACATTAAAACCTGGGCTGAAGCATCTTTTATGATCATTTATTTGTCTTTCAGGATACATTCTGGGTTTTATTTTGTTTATTTGATGAAAATGAAGAACAATACACACCATGGAAACATTTTTGTTTGATAGCGTCAAGTGAGATTTTCACATAGAACCAAAAGGGGGGGGCATTGGCACTTTTCATGGAAAAATGTGAAAAATTAATTTTCTAAAAATGAAATAAATGCCTTCTAAACACCTCAAACATTCACTCTAAAACAGAAGATTGTTGTTTTTCGCAAATTTTTAGAAATTTGGGCTCTTTAAGTAACATTAACACTTGCGCTGAAGCATCTTTTATGCTCATTTCATGTCTTTCAGGATTAATTCTGGGTTTTATTTTGTTTATTTGATGAAAATGAACAACAATACACACCTTGGATACATTTTTTTTTGATTTGTGTCGAGTGAGATTTTCACCTAGAACCCAAAGGGGGGGGTATTGGCACTTTTCATGGAAAAATGTGAAAAATTAAATTTTCTAAAAATGAAATAAATGCCTTCTTAACACCTCAAACATTTACTCTAAAACAGAAGATTGTTGTTTTTCGCAATATTTTTAGAAATTTGGGCTCTTTAAGTAACATTAACACTTGCGCTGAAGCATCTTTTATGCTCATTTCATGTCTTTCAGGATTAATTCTGGGTTTTATTTTGTTTATTTGATGAAAATGAACAATAATACACACCATGGAAACATTTTTGTTTGATTTGTGTCAAGTGAGATTTTCACCTAGAACCTAAAGGGGGGGTATTGGCACTTTTCATGGAAAAATGTGAAAAATTAAATTTTGTAAAAATGAAATAAATGCCTTCTAAACACCTCAAACATTCACTCGAAAACAGAAGATTGTTGTTTTTCGCAATATTTTTAGAAATTTGGGCTCTTTTAGTAACATTAACACTTGCGCTGAAGCAACTTTTAGGCTCATTACTTGTCTTTCAGGATTAATTCTGGGTTTTATTTTGTTTATTTGATGAAAATGAACAACAATACACACCATGGAAACATTTTTGTTTGATAGCGTCAAGTGAGATTTTCACCTAGAACCCAAAGGGGGGGGTATTGGCACTTTTCATGGAAAAATGTGAAAAATTAAATTTTCTAAAAATGAAATAAATGCCTTCTAAACACCTCAAACATTCACTGTAAAACAGAAGATTGTTGTTTTTCGCAATATTTTTAGAAATTTGGGCTTTTTTAGTAACATTAAAACCTGGGTTGAAGCATCTTTTATGATCATTTATTGTCTTTCAGGATACATTCTGGGTTTTATTTTGTTTATTTGATGAAAATGAACAACAATACACACCTTGGATACATTTTTGTTTGATTTGTGTCGAGTGAGATTTTGACCTAGAACCCAAAGGGGGGGGTATTGGCACTTTTCATGGAAAAATGTGAAAAATTAAATTTTCTAAAAATGAAATAAATGCCTTCTAAACACCTCAAACATTCACTCTAAAACAGAAGATTGTTGTTTTTCGCAATATTTTTAGAAATTTGGGCTCTCTTAGTAACATTAACACTTGCGCTGAAGCATCTTTTATGCTCATTTCTTGTCTTCCAGGATTAATTCTGGGTTTTATTTTGTTTATTTGATGAAAATGAACAACAATACACACCATGGAAACATTTTTGATTGATTTGTGTCGAGTGAGATTTTCACCTAGAAACCAAAGGGGGGGGGATTAGCACTTTTCATGGAAAAAAGTGAAAAATTAAATTTTCTAAAAATGAAATAAATACCTTCTAAACACCTCAAACATTCACTCTAAAACAGAAGATTGTTGTTTTTCGCAATATTTTTAGAAATTTGGGCTCTTTTACCAAAATTAACCATTACGCTGAAGTATCTTTTATGCTCATTTCTTGTCTTTCAAGATTAATTCTGGGTTTTATTTTGTTTTTTTGATGAAAATGAACAACAATACACACCATGGAAACATTTTTGTTTGATTTGTGTCGAGTGAGATTTTCACCTAGAACCCAAAGGGGGGGGTATTGGCACTTTTCATGGAAAAATGTGAAAAATTAAATTTTCTAAAAATGAAATAAATGCCTTCTTAACACCTCAAACATTCACTCTAAAACAGAAGATTGTTGTTTTTCGCAATATTTTTAGAAATTTGGGCTCTTTAAGTAACATTAACACTTGCGCTGAAGCATCTTTTATGCCCATTTCATGTCTTTCAGGATTAATTCTGGGTTTTATTTTGTTTATTTGATGAAAATGAACAATAATACACACCATGGAAACATTTTTGTTTGATTTGTGTCAAGCGAGATTTTCACCTAGAACCCAAAGGGGGGGGTATTGGCACTTTTCATGGAAAAATGTGAAAAATTAAATTTTGTAAAAATGAAATAAATGCCTTCTAAACACCTCAAACATACACTCTAAAACAGAAGTTTGTTGTTTTTCGCAATATTTTTAGAAATTTGGGCTCTTTTAGTAACATTAACACTTGGGCTGAAGCATCTTTTATAATCTTTTATTGTCTTTCAGGATTAATTCTGGGTTTTATTTTGTTTATTTGAAGAAAATGAACAACAATACACACCTTGGATACATTTTTGTTTGATTTGTTTCGAGTGAGATTTTCACCTAGAACCCAAAGGGGGGGTATTGGAACTTTTCAAACACCTCAAACATTCACTCTTAAAACAGAAGATTGTTGTTTTTCGCAATATTTTTAGAAATTTGGGCTCTTTTAGTAACATTAACACTTGCGCTGAAGCAACTTTTAGGCTCATTTCTTGTCTTTCAGGATTAATTCTGGGTTTTATTTTGTTTATTTGATGAAAATGAACAACAACACACACCATGGAAACATTTTTGTTTGATAGCGTCAAGTGAGATTTTCACCTAGAACCCAAAGGGGGGGGTATTGGCACTTTTCATGGAAAAATGTGGAAAAATTAATTTTCTAAAAATGAAATAAATGCCTTCTAAACACCTCAAACATTCACTCTAAAACAGAAGATTGTTGTTTTTCGCAATATTTTTAGAAATTTGGGCTCATTTAGTAACATTAACACCTGGGCTTGAAGCATCTTTTTATGATCATTTATTGTCTTTCAGGATACATTCTGGGTTTTTCTTTTGTTTTATTTGATGAAAATGAAGAACAATACACACCATGGAAACATTTTTGTTTGATAGCGTCCAAGTGAGATTTTCACATAGAACCAAAAGGGGGGGGGTATTGGCACTTTTCATGGAAAAATGTGAAAAATTAATTTTCTAAAAAATGAAATAAATGCCTCCAAATACCTCAAACATTCACTCTAAAACTGAAGATTGTTGTTTTTTCGCAATATTTTTAGAAATTTGGGCTCTTTAAGTAACATTAACACTTGCGCTGAAGCATCTTTTATGCTCATTTCATGTCTTTCAGGATTAATTCTGGGTTTTTATTTTGTTTTATTTGATGAAAATGAACAATAATACACACCATGGAAACATTTTTGCTTGATTTGTGTTCAAGTGAGATATTCACCTAGAACCCAAAGGGGGGTATTTGCACTTTTCATGGAAAAATGTGAAAAATTAAAATTTTGTAAAAATGAAATAAATGCCTTCTAAACACCTCAAACATTCACTCTAAAACAGAAGATTGTTGTTTTTTCGCAATTTTTTTAGAAATTTGGGCTCTTTTAGTAACATTAACACTTGCGCTGAAGCAACTTTTAGGCTCATTTCTTGTCTTACAGGATTAATTCTGGGTTTTATTTTGTTTATTTGATGAAAAATGAACAACAATACACCACCATGGAAACATTTTTGTTTGATTTTGTGTCAAGTGAGATTTTCACCTAGAACCCAAAGGGGGGGGTATTGGCACTTTTCATGGAAAAATGTGAAAAATTAAATTTTGTAAAAATGAAATAAATGCCTTCTAAAACACCTCAAACATACACTCTAAAACAGAAGATTGTTTGTTTTTCGCAATATTTTTAGAAATTTGGGCTCTTTTAGTAACATTAACACTTGGGGCTGAAGCATCTTTTATAATCTTTTATTGTCTTTCAGGATTCATTCTGGGTTTTATTTTTGTTTATTTGAAGAAAATGAACAACAATACACACCTTGGATACATTTTTTGTTTGATTTGTTTCGAGTGAGATTTTCACCTAGAACCCAAAGGGGGGGGTATTGGAACTTTTCATGGAAAAATGTGAAAAATTAATTTTTCTAAAAAATGAAATAAATGCCTTCTAAACACCTCAAACATTCCACTCTAAAACAGAAGATTGTTGTTTTTTGCAATATTTTTAGAAATTTGGGTTCTTTTAAGTAACATTAACACCTGGGCTGAAGCATCTTTTATGATCTTTTATTGTTATTCAGGATTCATTCTGGGTTCTATTTTGTTTATTTGATGAAAATGAACAACAATACACACCTTGGATACATTTTTGTTTGATTTGTAACGAGTGAGATTTTCACCTAGAACCCAAAGGGGGGGGTATTGGCACTTTTCATGGAAAAATGTGAAAAATTAAATTTTCTAAAAATGATTTAAATGCCTTCTAAACACCTCAAACATTCACTCTTAAAACAGAAGATTGTTGTTTTTCGCAATATTTTTAGAAATTTGGGCTCTTTAGTAACATAAACACTTTCGCTGAAGCAACTTTTTAGGCTCATTTCTTGTCTTTCAGGATTAATTCTGGGTTTTATTTTGTTTTATTTGATGAAAATGAAACAACCAATTACACACCATGGAAACATTTTTTGTTTGATAGCGTCAAGTGAGATTTTCACCTAGAACCCAAAGGGGGGGGTATTTGGGCACTTTTCATGGAAAAAATGTGAAAAATTAATTTTCTAAAAATGAAATAAATGCCTTCTAAACACCTCAAACATTCACTCTAAAACAGAAGATTGTTGTTTTTCGCAATATTTTTAGAAATTTGGGCTCTTTAGTAACATTAACACCTGGGCTGAAGCATCTTTTATGATCATTTATTGGTCCTTTCAGGATACATTTTGGGTTTTCTTTTGTTTATTTGATGAAAATGAACAACAATACACACCTTGGATACATTTTTTTGTTTGATTTGTGTCGAGTGAGATTTTCACCTAGAACCCAAAAGGCGGGGTTTTGGCACTTTTCATGGAAAAAATGTGAAAAATTAAATTTTCTAAAAATGAAATAAATGCCTTCTAAACACCTCAAACATTCACTCTAAAACAGAAGATTGTTGTTTTTTCGCAATATTTTTAGAAATTTGGGCTCTTTTAGTAGCATTAAAACCTGGGCTGAAGCATCTTTTATGATCATTTATTGTCTTTCAGGATACATTCTGGGTTTTATTTTGTTTATTTGATGAAAAATGAAGAACAATACACACCATGGAAACATTTTTTGTTTGATAGCGTCAAGTGAGATTTTTCACATAGAACCAAAAGGGGGGGGCATATTGGCACTTTTCATGGAAAAATGTGAAAAATTAATTTTCTAAAAATGAAATAAATGCCCTTCTAAACACCTCAAACATTCACTCTAAAACAGAAGATTGTTGTTTTTCGCAATATTTTTAGAAATTTGGGCTCTTTTTAGTAACATTAACACCTGGGCTGAAGCATCTTTTTATGATCATTTACTGTCTTTCAGGATACATTCTGGGTTTTATTTGTTTTATTTGATGAAAATGAACAACAATACACACCTTGGATACATTTTTTTTTTTATTTGTGTCGAGTGAGATTTTCACCTAGAACCCAAAGGGGGGGGGTATTGGCACTTTTCATGGAAAAATGTGAAAAATTAAATTTTCTAAAAATGAAATAAATGCCTTCTTAACACCTCAAACATTCACTCTAAAACAGAAGATTTTTGTTTTTTCGCAATATTTTTAGAAATTTGGGCTCTTTAAGTAACATTAACACTTGCGCTGAAGCATCTTTTATGCTCAATTTCATGTCTTTCAGGATTAATTCTGGGTTTTATTTTGTTTATTTGATGAAAATGAACAATAATACACCACCATGGAAACATTTTTGTTTGATTTGTGTCAAGTGAGATTTTCACCTAGAACTCAAAGGGGGGGTATTGGCACTTTTCATGGAAAAATGTGAAAAATTAAATTTTGTAAAAATGAAATAAATGCCTTCTAAACACCTCAAACATTCACTCGAAAACAGAAGATTGTTGTTTTTTCGCAATATTTTTTAGAAATTTTGGCTCTTTTAGTAACATTAACACTTGCGCTGAAGCAACTTTTAGGCTCATTTCTTGTCTTTCAGGATTAATTCTGGGTTTTATTTTGTTTATTTGATGAAAATGAACAACAATACACACCATGGAAACATTTTTGTTTGATAGCGTCAAGTGAGATTTTCACCTAGAACCCAAAGGGGGGGGTATTGGAACTTTTCATGGAAAATGTGAAAAATTAAATTTTCTAAAAATGAAATAAATGCCTTCTAAACACCTCAAACATTCACTGTAAAACAGAAGATTGTACATTCACTGTAAAACAGAAGATTGTTGTTTTTCGCAATATTTTTAGAAATTTGGGCTCTTTTAGTAACATTAAAACCTGGGTTGAAGCATCTTTTATGATCATTTATTGTCTTTCAGGATACATTCTGGGTTTTATTTTGTTTATTTGATGAAAATGAACAACAATACACACCTTGGATACATTTTTGTTTGATTTGTGTCGAGTGAGATTTTCACCTAGAACCCTAAGGGGGGGGTATTGGCACTTTTCATGGAAAAATGTGAAAAATTAAATTTTCTAAAAATGAAATAAATGCCTTCTAAACACCTCAAACATTCACTCTAAAACAGAAGATAGTTGTTTTTCGCAATATTTTTAGAAATATGGGCTCTTTAAGTAACATTAACACTTGCGCTGAAGCATCTTTTATGCCCATTTATTGTCTTTCAGGATCATTCTGGGTTTTATTTTGTTTATTTGATGAAAATGAACAACAATAGACACCATGAAAACATTTTTGTTTGATTTGTGTCGAGTGAGATTTTCACCTAGAACCCAAAGGGGGGGTATTTGCACTTTTCATGGAAAAATGTGAAAAATTAAATTTTCTAAAAATGAAATAAATGCCTTCTAAACACCTCAAACATTCACTCTAAAACAGAAGATTGTTGTTTTTCGCAATATTTTTAGAAATTTGGGCTCTCTAAGTAACATTAACACTTGCGCTGGAGCATCTTTTTTGCTCATTTCTTGTCTTTCAGGATTAATTCTGGGTTTTATTTTGTTTATTTGATGAAAATGAACAACAATACACACCATGGAAACATTTTTGATTGATTTGTGTCGAGTGAGATTTTCACCTAGAAACCAAAGGGGAGGGTATTAGCACTTTTCATGGAAAAAAGTGAAAAATTAAATTTTCTAAAAATGAAATAAATACCTTCTAAACACCTCAAACATTCACTCTTAAACAGAAGATTGTTGTTTTTCGCAATATTTTTAGAAATTTGGGCTCTTTTAGTAACATTAACCATTGCGCTGAAGTATCTTTTATGCTCATTTCTTGTCTTTCAAGATTAATTCTGGGTTTTATTTTGTTTTTTTGATGAAAATGAACAACAATACACACCATGCTAACATTTTTGATTGATTTGTGTCGAGTGAGATTTTCACCTAGAAACCAAAGGGGGGGGATTAGCACTTTTCATGGAAAAAAGTGAAAAATTAAATTTTCTAAAAATGAAATAAATACCTTCTAAACACCTCAAACATTCACTCTAAAACAGAAGATTGTTGTTTTTCGCAATATTTTTAGAAATTTGGGCTCTTTTACTAACATTAACCATTGCGCTGAAGTATCTTTTATGCTCATTTCTTGTCTTTCAAGATTAATTCTGGGTTTTATTTTGTTTTTTTGATGAAAATGAACAACAATACACACCATGGAAACATTTTTGTTTGATTTGTGTCGAGTGAGATTTTCACCTAGAACCCAAAGGGGGGGATATTAGCACTTTTCATGGAAAAATGTGAAAAATTCAATTTTCTAAAAATGAAATAAATGCCTTCTAAACACCTCAAACATTCACTCTAAAACAGAAGATTGTTGTTTTTCGCAATATTTTTAGAAATTTGGGCTCTTTTAGTAACATTAACACTCGCGCTGAAGCAACTTTTCTGCTCATTTATTGTCTTTCAGGATTAATTCTGGGTTTTATTTTGTTTATTTGATGAAAATGAACAACAATACACACCATGGAAACATTTTTGTTTGATTTGCGTCAAGTGAGATTTTCACCTGGAACCCAAAGGGGGGGTATTGGCACTTTTCATGGAAAAATGTGAAAAATTAAATTTTCTAAAAATGAAATAAATGCCTTCTAAATACCTCAAACATTCACTCTAAAACCGAAGATTGTTGTTTTTCGCAATATTTTTAGAAATTTGGGCTCTTCTAGTAAAATTAACACTTGCGCTGAAGCATCTTTTATGCTCATTTCATGTCTTTCAGGATTAATTTTGGGTTTTATTTTGTTTATTTGATGAAAATGAACAACAATACACACCATGGAAACATTTTTGTTTGATTTGTGTCAAGTTAGATTTTCACCTAGAACCCAAAGGGGGGGGTATTGGCACTTTTCATGGAAAAATGTGAAAAATTAAATTTTCTAAAAATGAAATATATGCCTTCTAAACACCTCAAACAAACACTCTAAAACAGAAGATTGTTGTTTTTTCGCAATATTTTTAGAAATATGGGCTCTTTAAGTAACATTAACACCTGGGCTGAAGCATCTTTTATGATCTTTTATTGTCTTTCAGGATTCATTCTGGGTTTTATTTTGTTTATTTGATGAAAATGAACAATAATACACACCTTGGATACATTTTTGTTAGATTTGTAACGAGTGAGATTTTCACCTAGAACCCAAAGGGGGGGGTATTGGCACTTTTCATTGAAAAATGTGAAAAATTAAATTTTCTAAAAATGAAATAAATGCCTTCTAAACACCTCAAACATTCACTCTAAAACAGAAGATTGTTGTTTTTTGCAATATTTTTAGAAATTTGGGTTCTTTTAGTAACATTAACACCTGGGCTGAAGCATCTTTTATGATCTTTTATTGTCTTTCAGGATTCATTCTGGGTTTTATTTTGTTTATTTGATGAAAATGAACAACAAAACACACCTTGGATACATTTTTGTTTGATTTGTAACGAGTGAGATTTTCACCTAGAACCCAAAGGGGGGGGTATTGGCACTTTTCATGGAAAAATGTGAAAAATTAAATTTTCTAAAAATGAAATAATGCCTTCTAAACACCTCAAACATTCACTCTAAAACAGAAGATAGTTGTTTTTCGCAATATTTTTAGAAATATGGGCTCTTTAAGTAACATTAACACTTGCGCTGAAGCATCTTTTATGCTCATTTATTGTCTTTCAGGATCATTCTGGGTTTTATTTTGTTTATTTGATGAAAATGAACAACAATACACACCATGAAAACATTTTTGTTTGATTTGTGTCGAGTAAGATTTTCACCTAGAACCCAAAGGGGGGGTATTTGCACTTTTCATGGAAAAATGTGAAAAATTAAATTTTCTAAAAATGAAATAAATGCCTTCTAAACACCTCAAACATTCACTCTTAAACAGAAGATTGTTGTTTTTCGCAATATTTTTAGAAATTTGGGCTCTTTTAGTAACATTACCACTTGCGCTGAAGTAACTTTTAGGCTCATTTCTTGTCTTTCAGGATTAATTCTGGTTTTTTTTTGTTTTTTTGATGAAAATGAACAACAATTCACACCATGGAAACATTTTTGTTTGATAGCGTCAAGTGAGATTTTCACATAGAACCCAAAGGGGGTAGTATTGGCACTTTTCATGGAAAAATGTGAAAAATTAAATTTTCTAAAAATGAAGTAAATGCCTTCTTAACACCTCAAACATTCACTCTAAAACAGAAGATTGTTGTTTTCGCAATATTTTTAGAAATTTGGGCTCTTTAAGTAACATTAACACTTGCGCTGAAGCATCTTTTATGCTCATTTCATGTCTTTCAGGATTAATTCTGGGTTTTATTTTGTTTATTTGATGAAAATGAACAATATTACACACCATGGAAACATTTTTGTTTGATTTGTGTCAAGTGAGACTTTCACCTAGAACCCAAAGGGGGGGGGGTATTGGCACTTTT
Source organism: Hetaerina americana (assembly GCF_022747635.1). Lineage (NCBI taxonomy): Eukaryota > Metazoa > Arthropoda > Insecta > Odonata > Calopterygidae > Hetaerina > Hetaerina americana. The sequence goes on from NW_027286088.1 coordinate 18,331, forward strand.
CATGGAAAAATGTGAAAAATTAAATTTTGTAAAAATGAAATAAATGACTTCTAAACACCTCAAACATTCACTCTAAAATTGAAGATTGTTGTTTTTCGCAATATTTTTAGAAATTTGGGCTCTTTTAGTAACATTAACACTTGGGCTGAAGCATCTTTTATGATCTTTTATTTTCTTTCAGGATTCATTCTGGGTTTTATTTTGTTTATTTGATGAAAATGAACAACAATACACACCTTGGATACATTTTTGTTTGATTTGTTTCGAGTGAGATTTTCACCTAGAACCCAAAGGGGGGGAAATTGGAACTTTTCATGGAAAAATGTGAAAAATTAATTTTTCTAAAAATGAAATAAATGCCTTCTAAACACCTCAAACATTCACTCTAAAACAGAAGATTGTTGTTTTTTGCAATATTTTTAGAAATTTGGGTTCTTTTACGAACATAAACACCTGGGCTGAAGCATCTTTTATGATCTTTTATTGTCTTTCAGGATTAATTCTGGGTTTTATTTTGTTTATTTGATGAAAATGAACAACAATACACACCTTGGATACATTTTTGTTTGATTTGTAACGAGTGAGATTTTCACCTAGAACCCAAAGGGGGGGGTATTGGCACTTTTCATGGAAAAATGTGAAAAATTAAATTTTCTAAAAATGATATAAATGCCTTCTAAAAACCTCAAACATTCACTCTAAAACAGAAGATTGTTGTTTTTCGCAATATTTTTAGAAATTTGGGCTCTTTTAGTAACATTAACACCTGGGCTGAAGCATCTTTTATGATCATTTATTGTCTTTCAGGATACATTCTCGGTTTTATTTTGTTTATTTGATGAAAATGAACAACAATACACACCTTGGATACATTTTTGTTTGATTTGTGTCGAGTGAGATTTTCACCTAGAACCCAAAGGGGGGGTATTGGCACTTTTCATGGAAAAATGTGAAAAATTAAATTTTCTAAAAATGAAATAAATGCCTTCTAAAAACCTCAAACATTCACTCTAAAACAGAAGATTGTTGTTTTTCGCAATATTTTGAGAAATTTGGGCTCTTTTAGTAACATTTACACTTGGGCTGAAGCATCTTTTATGATCTTTTATTGTCTTTCAGGATTCATTCTGGGTTTTATTTTGTTTATTTGATGAAAATGAACAACAATACACACCTTGGATACATTTTTGTTTGATTTGTAACGAGTGAGATTTTCACCTAGAACCCAAAGGGGGGGGTATTGGCACTTTTCATTGAAAAATGTGAAAAATTAAATTTTCTAAAAATGAAATAAATGCCTTCTAAACACCTCAAACATTCACTCTAAAACAGAAGATTGTTGTTTTTCGCAATATTTTTAGAAATTTGGGTTCTTTTAGTAACATTAACACCTGGGCTGAAGCATCTTTTATGATCTTTTATTGTCTTTCAGGATTCATTCTGGGTTTTATTTTGTTTATTTGATGAAAATGAACAACAATACACACCTTGGATACATTTTTGTTTGATTTGTAACGAGTGAGATTTTCACCTAGAACCCAAAGGGGGGTATTGGCACCTTTCATGGAAAAATGTGAAAAATTAAATTTTCTAAAAATGATATAAATGCCTTCTAAACACCTCAAACATTCACTCTAAAACAGAAGATTGTTGTTTTTCGCAATATTTTTAGAAATTTGGGCTCTTTTAGTAACATTAACACTTGGGCTGAAGCATCTTTTATGATCTTTTATTGTCTTTCAGGATTAATTCTGGGTTTTATTTTGTTTATTTGATGAAAATGAACAACAATACACACCATGGAAACATTTTTGTTTGATAGCGTCAAGTGAGATTTTCACCTAGAACCCAAAGGGGGGGTATTGGCACTTTTCATGGAAAAATGTGAAAAATTAAATTTTCTAAAAATGAAATAAATGCCTTCTAAACACCTCAAACATTCACTCTAAAACAGAAGATTGTTGTTTTTTCGCAATATTTTTAGAAATTTGGGCTCTTTTAGTAACATTAAAACCTGGGTTAAAGCATCTTTTATGATCATTTATTGTCTTTCAGGATACATTCTGGGTTTTATTTTGTTTATTTGATGAAAATGAACAACAATACACACCTTGGATACATTTTTGTTTGATTTGTGTCGAGTGAGATTTTCACCTAGAACCCAAAGGGGGGGTATTGGCACTTTTCATGGAAAAATGTGAAAAATTAAATTTTCTAAAAATGAAATAAATGCCTTCTAAACACCTCAAACATTCACTCTAAAACAGAAGATTGTTGTTTTTCGCAAAATTTTTAGAAATATGGGCTCTTTAAGTAACATTAACACTTGCGCTGAAGCATCTTTTATGCTCATTTATTGTCTTTCAGGATCATTCTGGGTTTTATTTTGTTTATTTGATGAAAATGAACAACAATACACACCATGAAAACATTTTTGTTTGATTTGTGTCGAGTGAGATTTTCACTTAGAACCCAAAGGGGGGGTATTTGCACTTTTCATGGAAAAATGTGAAAAATTAAATTTTCTAAAAATGAAATAAATGCCTTCTAAACACCTCAAACATTCACTCTAAAACAGAAGATTGTTGTTTTTTGCAATATTTTTAGAAATTTGGGCTCTCTTAGTAACATTAACATTTGCGCTGAAGCATCTTTTATGCTCATTTCTTGTCTTTCAGGATTAATTCTGGGTTTTATTTTGTTTATTTGATGAAAATGAACAACAATACACACCATGGAAACATTTTTGATTGATTTATGTCGAGTGAGATTTTCACCTAGAAACCAAAGGGGGGGGTATTAGCGCTTTTCATGGAAAAAAGTGAAAAATTAAATTTTCTAAAAATGAAATAAATACCTTCTAAACACCTCAAACATTCACTCTAAAACAGAAGATTGTTGTTTTTCGCAATATTTTTAGAAATTTGGGCTCTTTTAGTAACATTAAAACCTGGGTTGAAGCATCTTTTATGATCATTTATTGTCTTTCAGGATTCATTCTTGGTGTTATTTTGTTTATTTGATGAAAATGAACAACAATACACACCTTGGATACATTTTTGTTTGATTTGTAACGGGTGAGATTTTCACCTAGAACCCAAAGGGGGGGGGATTAGCACTTTTCATGGAAAAAAGTGAAAAATTAAATTTTCTAAAAATGAAATAAATACCTTCTAAACACCTCAAACATTCACTCTAAAACAGAAGATTGTTGTTTTTCGCAATATTTTTAGAAATTTGGGCTCTTTTAGTAATATTAACCATTGCGCTGAAGTATCTTTTATGCTCATTTCTTGTCTTTCAAGATTAATTCTGGGTTTTATTTTGTTTTTTTGATGAAAATGAACAAAATTACACACCATGGAAACATTTTTGTTTGATTTGTGTCGAGTGAGATTTTCACCTAGAACCCAAAAGGGGGATATTGGCACTTTTCATGGAAAAATGTGAAAAATTAAATTTTCTAAAAATGAAATAAATGCCTTCTAAACACCTCAAACATTCACTCTAAAACAGAAGATTGTTGTTTTTCGCATTTTAGAAATTTGGGCTCTTTTAGTAACATTAACACTTGCGCTGAAGCAACTTTTATGCTCATTTATTGTCTTTCAGGATTAATTCTGGGTTTTATTTTGTTTATTTGATGAAAATGAACAAAAATACACACCATGGAAACATTTTTGTTTGATTTGCGTCAAGTGAGATTTTCACCTAGAACCCAAAGGGGGGGGTATTGGCACTTTTCATGGAAAAATGTGAAAAATTAAATTTTCTTAAAATGAAATAAATGCCTTCTAAATACCTCAAACATTCACTCTAAAACAGAAGATTGTTGTTTTTCGCAATATTTTTAGAAATTTGGGCTCTTTTAGTAAAATTAACACTTGCGCTGAAGCATCTTTTATGCTCATTTCATGTCTTTCAGGATTAATTCTGGGTTTTATTTTTGTTTATTTGATGAAAATGAACAACAATACACACCATGGAAACATTTTTGTTTGATTTGTGTCAAGTGAGATTTTCACCTAGAACCCAAAGGGGGGGGTATTGGCACTTTTCATGGAAAAATGTGAAAAATTAAATTTTCTAAAAATGAAATAAATGCCTTCTAAAACACTCAAACATTCACTCTAAAACAGAAGATTGTTGTTTTTTCGCAATATTTTTAGAAATTTGGGCTCTTTTAGTAACACTAAAACCTGGGCTGAAGCATCTTTTATGATCATTTATTGTCTTTCAGGATACATTCTGGGTTTTATTTTGTTTATTTGATGAAAATGAACAACAATACACACCTTGGATACATTTTTGTTTGATTTGTGTCGAGTGAGATTTTCACCTAGAACCCAAAGGGGGGGGTATTGGCACTTTTCATGGAAAAATGTGAAAAATTAAATTTTCTAAAAATGAAATAAATGCCTTCTAAACACCTCAAACATTCACTCTAAAACAGAAGATTGTTGTTTTTTCGCAATATTTTTAGAAATTTGGGCTCTTTTAGTAACATTAACACTTGGGCTGAAGCATCTTTTTTGATCTTTTATTGTCTTTCAGAATTCATTCTGGGTTTTATTTTGTTTATTTGATGAAAATGAACAACAATACACACCTTGGATACATTTTTGTTTGATTTGTTTCGAGTGAGATTTTCACCTAGAACCCAAAGGGGGGGTATTGGCACTTTTCATGGAAAAAAGTGAAAAATTAAATTTTCTAAAAATGAAATAAATGCCTTCTAAACACCTCAAACATTCACTCTAAAAAAGACGATTGTTGTTTTTCGCAATATTTTTAGAAATTTGGGCTCTTTTAGTAACATTAACACCTGGGCTGAAGCATCTTTTATGATCATTTATTGTCTTTCAGGATACATTCTGGGTTTTATTTTGTTTATTTGATGAAAATGAACAACAATACACACCTTGGATACATTTTTGTTTGATTTGTGTCGAGTGAGATTTTCACCTAGAACCCAAAGGGGGGGGGTATTGGCACTTTTCATGGAAAAATGTGAAAAATTAAATTTTCTAAAAATGAAATAAATGCCTTCTAAACACCTCAAACATTCACTCTAAAACAGACTTGTTTTTTTTTCGCAATATTTTTAGAAATTTGGGCTCTTTTAGTAACATTAAAACCTGGGCTGAAGCATCTTTTATGACATTTATTGTTTTTCAGGATACATTCTGGGTTTTATTTTGTTTATTTGATGAAAATGAACAACAATACACACCATGGAAACATTTTTGTTTGATAGCGTCAAGTGAGATTTTCTTATAGAACCCAAAGGGGGGGGTATTGGCACTTTTCATGGAAAAATGTGAAAAATTAAATTTTGTAAAAATGAAATAAATGCCTTCTAAACACCTCAAACATTCACTCTCAAAAAGAAGATTGTTGTTTTTCGCAATATTTTTAGAAATTTGGGCTCTTTTAGTAACATTAACACTTGGGCTGAAGCATCTTTTATGACCTTTTATTGTCTTTCAGGATTCATTCTGGGTTTTATTTTGTTTATTTGATGAAAATGAACAACAATACACACCTTGGATACATTTTTGTTTGATTTGTTTCGAGTGAGATTTTCACCTAGAACCCAAAGGGGTGGGTATTGGAACTTTTCATGGAAAAATGTGAAAAATTAATTTTTCTAAAAATGAAATAAATGCCTTCTGAACACCTCAAACATTCACTCTAAAACAGAAGATTGTTGTTTTTCGCAATATTTTTAGAAATTTGGGCTCTTTTGGTAACATTAACACCTGGGCTGAAGCATCTTTTATGATCATTTATTGTCTTTCAGGATACATTCTGGGTTTTATTTTGTTTATTTGATGAAAATGAACAACAATACACACCTTGGATACATTTTTGTTTGATTTGTGTCGAGTGAGATTTTCACCTAGAACCCAAAGGGGGGGGTATTGGCACTTTTCATGGAAAAATGTGAAAAATTAAATTTTCTAAAAATGAAATAAATGCCTTCTAAACACCTCAAACATTCACTCTAAAACAGAAGATTGTTGTTTTTTCGCAATATTTTTAGAAATTTTGGCTCTTTTAGTAACATTAACACTTTCGCTGAAGCATCTTTTATGATCTTTTATTGTCTTTCAGGATTCATTCTGGGTTTTATTTTGTTTATTTGATGAAAATGAACAACAATACACACCTTGGATACATTTTTGTATGATTTGTGTCGAGTGAGATTTTCACCTAGAACCCAAAGGGGGGGGTATTGGCACTTTTCATGGAAAAATGTGAAAAATTAAATTTTCTAAAAATGAAATAAATGCCTTCTAAACACCTCAAACATTCACTCTAAAAGAGAAGATTGTTGTTTTTCGCAATATTTTTAGAAATTTTGGCTCTTTTAGTAACATTAACACTTGGGCTGAAGAATCTTTTATGATCTTTTATTGTCTTTCAGAATTCATTCTGGGTTTTATTTTGTTTATTTGATGAAAATGAACAACAATACACACCTTGGATACATTTTTGTTTGATTTGTTTCGAGTGAGATTTTCACCTAGAACCCAAATGGGGGGGTATTGGCACTTTTCATGGAAAAATGTGAAAAATTAAATTTTCTAAAAATGAAATAAATGCCTTCTAAACACCTCAAACATTCACTCTAAAACAGAAGATTGTTGTTTTTTTGCAATATTTTTAGATATTTGGGTTCTTTTAGTAACATTAACACCTGGGCTGAAGCATCTTTTATGATCTTTTATTGTCTTTCAGGATTCATTCTGGGTTTTATTTTGTTTATTTGATGAAAATGAACAACAATACACACCTTGGATACATTTTTGTTTGATTTGTGTCGAGTGAGATTTTCACCTAGAACTCAAAGGGGGGGGTATTGGCACTTTTCATGGAAAAATGTGAAAAATTAAATTTTCTAAAAATGAAATAAATGCCTTCTTAACACCTCAAACATTCACTCTAAAACAGAAGATTGTTGTTTTTCGCAATATTTTTAGAAATTTGGGCTCTTTAAGTAACATTAACACTTGCGCTGAAGCATCTTTTATGCTCATTTCATGTCTTTCAGGATTAATTCTGGGTTTTATTTTGTTTATTTGATGAAAATGAACAATAATACACACCATGGAAACATTTTTGTTTGATTTGTGTCAAGTGAGATTTTCACCTAGAACCCAAAGGGGGGGTTATTGGCACTTTTCATGGAAAAATGTGAAAAATTAAATTTTCTAAAAATGAAATAAATGCCTTCTTAACACCTCAAACATTCACTCTAAAACAGAAGATTGTTGTTTTTCGCAATATTTTTAGAAATTTGGGCTCTTTAAGTAACATTAACACTTGCGCTGAAGCATCTTTTATGCTCATTTCATGTCTTTCAGGATTAATTCTGGGTTTTATTTTGTTTATTTGATGGAAATGAACAATAATACACACCATGGAAACATTTTTGTTTGATTTGTGTCAAGTGAGATTTTCACCTAGAACCCAAAGGGGGGGTTATTGGCACTTTTCATGGAAAAATGTGAAAAATTAAATTTTCTAAAAATGAAATAAATGCCTTCTAAACACCTCAAACATTCACTCTAAAACAGAAGATTGTTGTTTTTCGCAATATTTTTAGAAATTTGGGCTCTTTTAGTAACATTAACACTTGCGCTGAAGCAACTTTTATGCTCATTTATTGTCTTTCAGGATTAATTCTGGGTTTTATTTTGTTTATTTGATGAAAATGAACAACAATACACACCATGGAAACATTTTTGTTTGATTTGCGTCAAGTGAGATTTTCACCTAGAACCCAAAGGGGGGGGTATTGGCACTTTTCATGGAAAAATGTGAAAAATTAAATTTTCTAAAAATGAAATAAATGCCTTCTTAATACCTCAAACATTCACTCTAAAACAGAAGATTGTTGTTTTTCGCAATATTTTTAGAAATTTGGGCTCTTTTAGTAACATTAACACTTGGGCTGAAGCATCTTTTATGATCTTTTATTGTCTTTCAGAATTCATTCTGGGTTTTATTTTGTTTATTTGATGAAAATGAACAACAATACACACCTTGGATACATTTTTGTTTGATTTGTTTCGAGTGAGATTTTCACCTAGAACCTAAAGGGGAGGGTATTGGCACTTTTCATGGAAAAATCTGAAAAATTAAATTTTCTAAAAATGAAATAAATGCCTTCTAAACACCTCAAACATTCACTCTAAAACAGAAGATTGTTGTTTTTTGCAATATTTTTAGAAATTTGGGTTCTTTTAGTAACATTAACACCTGGGCTGAAGCATCTTTTATGATCTTTTATTGTCTTTCAGGATTCATTCTGGGTTTATTTTGTTTATTTGATGAAAATGAACAACAATACACACCTTGGATACATTTTTGTTTGATTTGTGTCGAGTGAGATTTTCACCTTGAACCCAAAGGGGGGGGTATTGGCACTTTTCATGGAAAAATGTGAAAAATTAAATTTTCTAAAAATGAAATAAATGCCTTCTTAACACCTCAAACATTCACTCTAAAACAGAAGATTGTTGTTTTTCGCAATATTTTTAGAAATTTGTGCTCTTTAAGTAACATTAACACTGGCGCTGAAGCATCTTTTATGCTCATTTCATGTCTTTCAGGATTAATTCTGGGTTTTATTTTGTTTATTTGATGAAAATGAACAATAATACACACCATGGAAACATTTTTGTTTGATTTGTGTCAAGTGAGATTTTCACCTAGAACCCAAAGGGGGGGTTATTGGCACTTTTCATGGAAAAATGTGAAAAATTAAATTTTGTAAAAATGAAATAAATGCCTTCTAAACACCTCAAACATTCACTCTAAAACAGAAGATTGTTGTTTTTCGCAATATTTTTAGAAATTTGGGCTCTTTTAGTAACATTAACACCTGGGCTGAAGCATCTTTTATGACCTTTTATTGTCTTTCAGGATTCATTCTGGGTTTTATTTTGTTTATTTGATGAAAATGAACAACAATACACACCTTGGATACATTTTTGTTTGATTTGTTTCGAGTGAGATTTTCACCTAGAACCCAAAGGGGTGGGTATTGGCACTTTTCATGGAAAAATGTGAAAAATTAAATTTTCTAAAATGAAATAAATGCCTTCTAAACACCTCAAACATTCACTCTAAAACAGAAGATTGTTGTTTTTTGCAATATTTTTAGAAATTTGGGTTCTTTTAGTAACATTAACACCTGGGCTGAAGCATCTTTTATGATCTTTTATTGTCTTTCAGGATTCATTCTGGGTGTAATTTTGTTTATTTGATGAAAATGAACAACAATACACACCTTGGATACATTTTTGTTTGATTTGTAACGAGTGAGAAATTCACCTAGAACCCAAAGGGGGGGTATTGGCACTTTTCATGGAAAAATGTGAAAAATTAAATTTTCTAAAAATGATATAAATGCCTTCTAAACACCTCAAACATTCACTCTAAAACAGAAGATTGTTGTTTTTCGCAATATTTTTAGAAATTTGGGCTCTTTTAGTAACATTAACACTTGCGCTGAAGCAACTTTTAGGCTCATTTCTTGTCTTTAAGGATTAATTCTGGGTTTTATTTTGTTTATTTGATGAAAATGAACAACAATACACACCATGGAAACATTTTTGTTTGATAGCGTCAAGTGAGATTTTCACCTAGAACCCAAAGGGGGGGGTATTGGCACTTTTCATGGAAAAATGTGAAAAATTAATTTTCTAAAAATGAAATAAATGCCTTCTAAAAAACCTCAAACATTCACTCTAAAACAGAAGATTGTTGTTTTTCGCAATATTTTTAGATATTTGGGCTCTTTTAGTAACATTAACACCTGGGCTGAAGCATCTTTTATGATCATTTATTGTCTTTCAGGATACATTCTGGGTTTTATTTTGTTAAGTTGATGAAAATGAACAACAATACACACCTTGGATACATTTTTGTTTGATTTGTGTCGAGTGAGATTTACACCTAGAACCCAAAGGGGGGGGTATTGGCACTTTTCATGGAAAAATGTGAAAAATTAAATTTTCTAAAAATGAAATAAATGCCTTCTAAACACCTCAAACATTCACTCTAAAACAGATTGTTGTTTTTTTTCGCAATATTTTTAGAAATTTGGGCTCTTTTAGTAACATTAAAACCTGGGCTGAAGCATCTTTTATGATCATTTATTGTTTTTCAGGATACATTCTGGGTTTTATTTTGTTTATTTGATGAAAATGAACAACAATGCACACCATGAAAACATTTTTGTTTGAAAGCGTCAAGTGAGATTTTCACATAGAACCCAAAGGGGGGGGTATTGGCACTTTTCATGGAAAAATGTGAAAAATTAATTTTTTAAAAATGAAATAAATGCCTTCTAAACACCTCATACATTCACTCTAAAACAGAAGATTGTTGTTTTTCGCAATATTTTTAGAAATTTGGGCTCTTTTAGTAACATTAACACCTGGGCTGAAGCATCTTTTATGATCATTTATTGTCTTTCAGGATACATTCTGGGTTTTATTTTGTTTATTTGATGAAAATGAACAACAATACACACCTTGGATACATTTTTGTTTGATTTGTGTCGAGTGAGATTTTCACCTAGAACTCAAAGGGGGGGGGTATTGGCACTTTTCATGGAAAAATGTGAAAAATTAAATTTTCTAAAAATGAAATAAATGCCTTCTTAACACCTCAAACATTCACTCTAAAACAGAAGATTGTTGTTTTTCGCAATATTTTTAGAAATTTGGGCTCTTTAAGTAACATTAACACTTGCGCTGAAGCATCTTTTATGCTCATTTCATGTCTTTCAGGATTAATTCTGGGTTTTATTTTGTTTATTTGATGAAAATGAACAACAATACACACCATGGAAACATTTTTGATTGATTTGTGTCGAATGAGATTTTCACCTAGAAACCAAAGAGTCAGTATTAGCACTTTTCATGGAAAAAAGTGAAAATTAAATTTTCTAAAAATGAAATAAATACCTTCTAAACACCTCAAACATTCACTCTAAAACAGAAGATTGTTGTTTTCGCAATATTTTTAGAAATTTGGGCTCTTTTAGTAACATTAACACTTGCGCTGAAGCAACTTTTAGGCTCATTTCTTGTCTTTCAGGATTAATTCTGGGTTTTATTTTGTTTATTTGATGAAAATGAACAACAATACACACCATGGAAACATTTTTGTTTGATAGCGTCAAGTGAGATTTTCACCTAGAACCCAAAGGGGGGGGTATTGGCACTTTTCATGGAAAAATGTGAAAAATTAAATTTTGTAAAAATGAAATAAATGCCTTCTAAACACCTCAAACATTCACTCTAAAACAGGAGATTGTTGTTTTTCGCAATATTTTCAGAAATTTGGGCTCTTTTAGTAACATAAACACTTGGGCTGAAGCATCTTTTATGATTTTTTATTGTCTTTCAGGATTAATTCTGGGTTTTATTTTGTTTTTTTGATGAAAATGAACAACAATACACACCATGGAAACATTTTTGTTTGATTTGTGTCGAGTGAGATTTTCACCTAGAACCCAAAGGGGGGGTATTTGCACTTTTCATGGAAAAATGTGAAAAATTAAATTTTCTAAAAATGAAATAAATGCCTTCTAAACACCTCAAACATTCACTCTAAAACAGAAGATTGTTGTTTTTCGCAATATTTTTAGAAATTTGGGCTCTTTTGGTAACATAAACACTTGCGCTGAAGCATCTTTTATGCTCATTTCTTGTCTTTCAGGATTAATTCTGGGTTTTATTTTGTTTATTTGATGAAAATGAACAACAATACACACCATGGAAACATTTTTGATTGATTTGTGTCGAGTGAGATTTTTACCTAGAAACCAAAGGGGGGGTATTAGCACTTTTCATGGAAAAAAGTGAAAAATTAAATTTTCTAAAAATGAAATAAATACCATCTAAACACCTCAAACATTCACTCTAAAACAGAAGATTGTTCTTTTTCGCAATATTTTTAGAAATTTGGGCTCTTTTAGTAACATTAACCATTGCGCTGAAGTATCTTTTATGCTCATTTCTTGTCTTTCATGATTAATTCTGGGTTTTATTTTGTTATTTTGATGAAAATGAACAACAATACACACCATGGAAACATTTTTGATTGATTTGTGTCGAATGAGATTTTCACCTAGAAACCAAAGGGTCAGTATTAGCACTTTTCATGGAAAAAAGTGAAAATTAAATTTTCTAAAAATGAAATAAATACCTTCTAAACACCTCAAACATTCACTCTAAAACAGAAGATTGTTGTTTTCGCAATATTTTTAGAAATTTGGGGTCTTTTAGTAACATTAACCATTGCGCTAAAGTATCTTTTATTCTCATTTCTTGTCTTTCAAGATTAATTCTGGGTTTTATTTTGTTTTTTTGATGAAAATGGACAACAATACACACCATGGAAACATTTTTGTTTGATTTGTGTCGAGTGAGATTTTCACCTAGAACCCAAAGGGGGGGATATTGGCACTTTTCATGGAAAAATGTGAAAAATTAAATTTTCTAAAAATGAAATAAATGCCTTCTAAACACCTCAAACATTCACTCTAAAACAGAAGATTGTTGTTTTTCGCAATATTTTTAGAAATTTGGGCTCTTTTAGTAACATTAACACTTGCGCTGAAGCAACTTTTATGCTCATTTATTGTCTTTCAGGATTAATTCTGGGTTTTATTTTGTTTTTTTGATGAAAATGAACAACAATACACACCATGGAAACATTTTTGTTTGATTTGTGTCGAGTGAGATTTTCACCTAGAACCCAAAGGGGGGGTATTTGCACTTTTCATGGAAAAATGTGAAAAATTAAATTTTCTAAAAATGAAATAAATGCCTTCTAAACACCTCAAACATTCACTCTAAAACAGAAGATTGTTGTTTTTCGCAATATTTTTAGAAATTTGGGCTCTTTTAGTAACATTAACACTTGCGCTGAAGCAACTTTTATGCTCCTTTATTGTTTTTCAGGATCATTATGGTTTTATTTTGTTTATTTGATGAAAATGAACAACAAAACACACCATGAAAACATTTTTGTTTGATTTGTGTCGAGTGAGATTTTCACCTAGAACCCAAAGGGGGGTATTTGCACTTTTCATGGAAAAATGTGAAAAATTAAATTTTCTAAAAATGAAATAAATGCCTTCTAAACACCTCAAACATTCACTCTAAAACAGAAGATTGTTGTTTTTCGCAATATTTTTAGAAATTTGGGCTCTTTTAGTAACATTAACACTTGCGCTGAAGCAACTTTTATGCTCATTTATTGTCTTTCAGGATTAATTCTGGGTTTTATTTTGTTTATTTGATGAAAATGAACAACAATACACACCATGGAAACATTTTTGTTTGATTTGCGTCAAGTGAGATTTTCACCTAGAACCCAAAGGGGGGGGTATTGGCACTTTTCATGGAAAAATGTGAAAAATTAAATTTTCTAAAAATGAAATAAATGCCTTCTTAATACCTCAAACATTCACTCTAAAACAGAAGATTGTTGTTTTTCGCAATATTTTTAGAAATTTGGGCTCTTTTAGTAACATTAACACTTGGGCTGAAGCATCTTTTATGATCTTTTATTGTCTTTCAGAATTCATTCTGGGTTTTATTTTGTTTATTTGATGAAAATGAACAACAATACACACCTTGGATACATTTTTGGTTGATTTGTATCGAGTGAGATTTTCACCTAGAACCTAAAGGGGAGGGTATTGGCACTTTTCATGGAAAAATGTGAAAAATTAAATTTTCTAAAAATGAAATAAATGCCTTCTAAACACCTCAAACATTCACTCTAAAACAGAAGATTGTTGTTTTTTGCAATATTTTTAGAAATTTGGGTTCTTTTAGTAACATTAACACCTGGGCTGAAGCATCTTTTATGATCTTTTATTGTCTTTCAGGATTCATTCTGGGTTTATTTTGTTTATTTGATGAAAATGAACAACAATACACACCTTGGATACATTTTTGTTTGATTTGTGTCGAGTGAGATTTTCACCTTGAACCCAAAGGGGGGGGTATTGGCACTTTTCATGGAAAAATGTGAAAAATTAAATTTTCTAAAAATGAAATAAATGCCTTCTTAACACCTCAAACATTCACTCTAAAACAGAAGATTGTTGTTTTTCGCAATATTTTTAGAAATTTGGGCTCTTTTAGTAACATTAACACTTGGGCTGAAGCATCTTTTATGATCTTTTATTGTCTTTCAGGATTCATTCTGGGTTTTATTTTGTTTATTTGATGAAAATGAACAACAATACACACCTTGGATACATTTTTGTTTGATTTGTAACGAGTGAGATTTTCACCTAGAACCCAAAGGGGGGGGTATTTGCACTTTTCATGGAAAAATGTAAAATATTAATTTTTCTAAAAATGAAATAAATGCCTTCTAAACACCTCAAACATTCACTCTAAAACAGAAGATTGTTGTTTTTCGCAATATTTTCAGAAATTTGGGCTCTTTTAGTAACATAAACACTTGGGCTGAAGCATCTTTTATGATTTTTTATTGTCTTTCAGGATTAATTCTGGGTTTTATTTTGTTTTTTTGATGAAAATGAACAACAATACACACCATGGAAACATTTTTGTTTGATTTGTGTCGAGTGAGATTTTCACCTAGAACCCAAAGGGGGGGTATTTGCACTTTTCATGGAAAAATGTGAAAAATTAAATTTTCTAAAAATGAAATAAATGCCTTCTAAACACCTCAAACATTCACTCTAAAACAGAAGATTGTTGTTTTTCGCAATATTTTTAGAAATTTGGGCTCTTTTGGTAACATAAACACTTGCGCTGAAGCATCTTTTATGCTCATTTCTTGTCTTTCAGGATTAATTCTGGGTTTTATTTTGTTTATTTGATGAAAATGAACAACAATACACACCATGGAAACATTTTTGATTGATTTGTGTCGAGTGAGATTTTTACCTAGAAACCAAAGGGGGGGTATTAGCACTTTTCATGGAAAAAAGTGAAAAATTAAATTTTCTAAAAATGAAATAAATACCATCTAAACACCTCAAACATTCACTCTAAAACAGAAGATTGTTCTTTTTCGCAATATTTTTAGAAATTTGGGCTCTTTTAGTAACATTAACCATTGCGCTGAAGTATCTTTTATGCTCATTTCTTGTCTTTCATGATTAATTCTGGGTTTTATTTTGTTATTTTGATGAAAATGAACAACAATACACACCATGGAAACATTTTTGATTGATTTGTGTCGAATGAGATTTTCACCTAGAAACCAAAGGGTCAGTATTAGCACTTTTCATGGAAAAAAGTGAAAATTAAATTTTCTAAAAATGAAATAAATACCTTCTAAACACCTCAAACATTCACTCTAAAACAGAAGATTGTTGTTTTCGCAATATTTTTAGAAATTTGGGGTCTTTTAGTAACATTAACCATTGCGCTAAAGTATCTTTTATTCTCATTTCTTGTCTTTCAAGATTAATTCTGGGTTTTATTTTGTTTTTTTGATGAAAATGGACAACAATACACACCATGGAAACATTTTTGTTTGATTTGTGTCGAGTGAGATTTTCACCTAGAACCCAAAGGGGGGGATATTGGCACTTTTCATGGAAAAATGTGAAAAATTAAATTTTCTAAAAATGAAATAAATGCCTTCTAAACACCTCAAACATTCACTCTAAAACAGAAGATTGTTGTTTTTTCGCAATATTTTTAGAAATTTGGGCTCTTTTAGTAACATTAACACTTGCGCTGAAGCAACTTTTATGCTCATTTATTGTCTTTCAGGATTAATTCTGGGTTTTATTTTGTTTTTTTGATGAAAATGAACAACAATACACACCATGGAAACATTTTTGTTTGATTTGTGTCGAGTGAGATTTTCACCTAGAACCCAAAGGGGGGGTATTTGCACTTTTCATGGAAAAATGTGAAAAATTAAATTTTCTAAAAATGAAATAAATGCCTTCTAAACACCTCAAACATTCACTCTAAAACAGAAGATTGTTGTTTTTCGCAATATTTTTAGAAATTTGGGCTCTTTTAGTAACATTAACACTTGCGCTGAAGCAACTTTTATGCTCCTTTATTGTTTTTCAGGATCATTATGGTTTTATTTTGTTTATTTGATGAAAATGAACAACAAAACACACCATGAAAACATTTTTGTTTGATTTGTGTCGAGTGAGATTTTCACCTAGAACCCAAAGGGGGGTATTTGCACTTTTCATGGAAAAATGTGAAAAATTAAATTTTCTAAAAATGAAATAAATGCCTTCTAAACACCTCAAACATTCACTCTAAAACAGAAGATTGTTGTTTTTCGCAATATTTTTAGAAATTTGGGCTCTTTTAGTAACATTAACACTTGCGCTGAAGCAACTTTTATGCTCATTTATTGTCTTTCAGGATTAATTCTGGGTTTTATTTTGTTTATTTGATGAAAATGAACAACAATACACACCATGGAAACATTTTTGTTTGATTTGCGTCAAGTGAGATTTTCACCTAGAACCCAAAGGGGGGGGTATTGGCACTTTTCATGGAAAAATGTGAAAAATTAAATTTTCTAAAAATGAAATAAATGCCTTCTTAATACCTCAAACATTCACTCTAAAACAGAAGATTGTTGTTTTTCGCAATATTTTTAGAAATTTGGGCTCTTTTAGTAACATTAACACTTGGGCTGAAGCATCTTTTATGATCTTTTATTGTCTTTCAGAATTCATTCTGGGTTTTATTTTGTTTATTTGATGAAAATGAACAACAATACACACCTTGGATACATTTTTGTTTGATTTGTATCGAGTGAGATTTTCACCTAGAACCTAAAGGGGAGGGTATTGGCACTTTTCATGGAAAAATGTGAAAAATTAAATTTTCTAAAAATGAAATAAATGCCTTCTAAACACCTCAAACATTCACTCTAAAACAGAAGATTGTTGTTTTTTTGCAATATTTTTAGAAATTTGGGTTCTTTTAGTAACATTAACACCTGGGCTGAAGCATCTTTTATGATCTTTTATTGTCTTTCAGGATTCATTCTGGGTTTATTTTGTTTATTTGATGAAAATGAACAACAATACACACCTTGGATACATTTTTGTTTGATTTGTGTCGAGTGAGATTTTCACCTTGAACCCAAAGGGGGGGGTATTGGCACTTTTCATGGAAAAATGTGAAAAATTAAATTTTCTAAAAATGAAATAAATGCCTTCTTAACACCTCAAACATTCACTCTAAAACAGAAGATTGTTGTTTTTCGCAATATTTTTAGAAATTTGTGCTCTTTAAGTAACATTAACACTGGCGCTGAAGCATCTTTTATGCTCATTTCATGTCTTTCAGGATTAATTCTGGGTTTTATTTTGTTTTTTTGATGAAAATGAACAACAATACACACCATGGAAACATTTTTGTTTGATTTGTGTCGAGTGAGATTTTCACCTAGAACC
The DNA here is from genome assembly GCF_022747635.1 of Hetaerina americana. Lineage (NCBI taxonomy): Eukaryota > Metazoa > Arthropoda > Insecta > Odonata > Calopterygidae > Hetaerina > Hetaerina americana. The sequence continues at coordinate 35,795 of NW_027286088.1, forward strand.
CAAAGGGGGGGTATTTGCACTTTTCATGGAAAAATGTGAAAAATTAAATTTTCTAAAAATGAAATAAATGCCTTCTAAACACCTCAAACATTCACTCTAAAACAGAAGATTGTTGTTTTTCGCAATATTTTTAGAAATTTGGGCTCTTTTAGTAACATAAACACTTGCGCTGAAGCATCTTTTATGCTCATTTCTTGTCTTTCAGGATTAATTCTGGGTTTTATTTTGTTTATTTGATGAAAATGAACAACAATACACACCATGGAAACATTTTTGATTGATTTGTGTCGAGTGAGATTTTTACCTAGAAACCAAAGGGGGGGGTATTAGCACTTTTCATGGAAAAAAGTGAAAAATTAAATTTTCCAAAAATGAAATAAATACCTTCTTAACACCTCAAACATTCACTCTAAAACAGAAGATTGTTCTTTTTCGCAATATTTTTAGAAATTTGGGCTCTTTTAGTAACATTAACCATTGCGCTGAAGTATCTTTTATGCTCATTTCTTGTCTTTCAAGATTAATTCTGGGTTTTATTTTGTTTTTTTGATGAAAATGAACAACAATACACACCATGGAAACATTTTTGATTGATTTGTGTCGAATGAGATTTTCACCTAGAAACCAAAGGGTGGGGTATTAGCACTTTTCATGGAAAAAAGTGAAAATTAAATTTTCTAAAAATGAAATAAATACCTTCTAAACACCTCAAACATTCACTCTAAAACAGAAGATTGTTGTTTTTCGCAATATTTTTAGAAATTTGGGGTCTTTAAGTAACATTAACACTTGCGCTGAAGCATCTTTTATGCTCATTTCATGTCTTTCAGGAAAAATTCTGGGTTTTATTTTGTTTATTTGATGAAAATGAACAATAATACACACCATGGAAACATTTTTGTTTGATTTGTATCAAGTGAGATTTTCACCTAGAACCCAAAGGGGGGGTTATTGGCACTTTTCATGGAAAAATGTGAAAAATTAAATTTTCTAAAAATGAAATAAATGCCTTCTAAATACCTCAAACATTCACTCTAAAACAGAAGATTGTTGTTTTTTGCAATATTTTTAGAAATTTGGGCTCTTCTAGAAAAATTAACACTTGCGCTGAAGCATCTTTTATGCTCATTTCATGTCTTTCAGGATTAATTTTGGGTTTTATTTTGTTTATTTGATGAAAATGAACAACAATACACACCATGGAAACATTTTTGTTTGATTTGTGTCAAGTAAGATTTTCACCTAGAACCCAAAGGGGGGGGTATTGGCACTTTTCATGGAAAAATGTGAAAAATTAAATTTTCTAAAAATGAAATATATGCCTTCTAAACACCTCAAACAAACACTCTAAAACAGAAGATTGTTGTTTTTCGCAATATTTTTAAAATTTGGGCTCTTTTAGTAACATTAACACTTGGGCTGAAGCATCTTTTATGATCTTTTATTGTCTTTCAGGATTCATTCTGGGTTTTATTTTGTTTATTTGATGAAAATGAACAACAATACACACCTTGGATACATTTTTGTTTGATTTGTGTCGAGTGAGATTTTCACCTAGAACCCAAAGGGGGGGGGGGTATTGGCACTTTTCATGGAAAAATGTGAAAAATTAAATTTTCTAAAAATGAAATAAATGCCTTCTTAACACCTCAAACATTCACTCTAAAACAGAAGATTGTTGTTTTTCGCAATATTTTTAGAAATTTGGGCTCTTTAAGTAACATTAACACTTGCGCTGAAGCATCTTTTATGCTCATTTCATGTCTTTCAGGATTAATTCTGGGTTTTATTTTGTTTATTTGATGAAAATGAACAATATTACACACCATGGAAACATTTTTGTTTGATTTGTGTCAAGTGAGATTTTCACCTAGAACCAAAAGGGGGGGGTATTGGCACTTTTCATGGAAAAATGTGAAAAATTAAATTTTGTAAAAATGAAATAAATGACTTCTAAACACCTCAAACATTCACTTTAAATTGAAGATTGTTGTTTTTCGCAATATTTTTAGAAATTTGGCCTCTTTTAGTAACATTAACACTTGGGCTGAAGCATCTTTTATAATCTTTTATTTTCTTTCAGGATTCATTCTGGGTTTTATTTTGTTTATTTGATGAAAATGAACAACAATACACACCTCGGATACATTTTTGTTTGATTTGTTTCGAGTGAGATTTTCACCTAGAACCCAAAGGGGGGGGTATTGGAACTTTTCATGGAAAAATGTGAAAAATTAATTTTTCTAAAAATGAAATAAATGCCTTCTAAACACCTCAAACATTCACTCTAAAACAGAAGATTGTTGTTTTTTGCAATATTTTTAGAAATTTGGGTTCTTTTACGAACATTAACACCTGGGCTGAAGCATCTTTTATGATCTTTTATTGTCTTTCAGGATTAATTCTGGGTTTTATTTTGTTTATTTGATGAAAATGAACAACAATACACACCTTGAATACATTTTTGTTTGATTTGTAACGAGTGAGATTTTCACCTAGAACCCAAAGGGGGGGGTATTGGCACTTTTCATGGAAAAATGTGAAAAATTAAATTTTCTAAAAATGATATAAATGCCTTCTAAACACCTCAAACATTCACTCTAAAACAGAAGATTGTTGTTTTTCGCAATATTTTTAGAAATTTGGGCTCTTTTAGTAACATTAACACCTGGGCTGAAGCATCTTTTATGATCATTTATTGTCTTTCAGGATACATTCTGGGTTTTATTTTGTTTATTTGATGAAAATGAACAACAATACACACCTTGGATACATTTTTGTTTGATTTGTGTCGAGTGAGATTTTCACCTAGAACCCAAAGGGGGGGTATTGGCACTTTTCATGGAAAAATGTGAAAAATTAAATTTTCTAAAAATGAAATAAATGCCTTCTAAACACCTCAAACATTCACTCTAAAACAGAAGATTGTTGTTTTTCGCAATATTTTTAGAAATTTGGGCTCTTTTAGTAACATTAACACTTGGGCTGAAGCATCTTTTATGATCTTTTATTGTCTTTCAGGATTCATTCTGGGTTTTATTTTGTTTATTTGATGAAAATGAACAACAATACACACCTTGGATACATTTTTGTTTGATTTGTAACGAGTGAGATTTTCACCTAGAACCCAAAGGGGGGGGTATTTGCACTTTTCATGGAAAAATGTAAAATATTAATTTTTCTAAAAATGAAATAAATGCCTTCTAAACACCTCAAACATTCACTCTAAAACAGAAGATTGTTGTTTTTTGCAATATTTTTAGAAATTTGGGTTCTTTTAGTAACATTAACACCTGGGCTGAAGCATCTTTTATGATCTTTTATTGTCTTTCAGGATTCATTCTGGGTTTTATTTTGTTTATTTGATGAAAATGAACAACAATACACACCTTGGATACATTTTTGTTTGATTTGTAACGAGTGAGATTTTCACCTAGAACCCAAAGGGGGGGGTATTGGCACCTTTCATGGAAAAATGTGAAAAATTAAATTTTCTAAAAATGATATAAATGCCTTCTAAACACCTCAAACATTCACTCTAAAACAGAAGATTGTTGTTTTTCGCAATATTTTTAGAAATTTGGGCTCTTTTAGTAACATTAACACTTGCGCTGAAGCAACTTTTAGGCTCATTTCTTGTCTTTCAGGATTAATTCTGGGTTTTATTTTGTTTATTTGATGAAAATGAACAACAATACACACCATGGAAACATTTTTGTTTGATAGCGTCAAGTGAGATTTTCACCTAGAACCCAAAGGGGGGGTATTGGCACTTTTCATGGAAAAATGTGAAAAATTAAATTTTCTAAAAATGAAATAAATGCCTTCTAAACACCTCAAACATTCACTCTAAAACAGAAGATTGTTGTTTTTCGCAATATTTTTAGAAATTTGGGCTCTTTTAGTAACATTAAAACCTGGGTTGAAGCATCTTTTATGATCATTTATTGTCTTTCAGGATACATTCTGGGTTTTATTTTGTTTATTTGATGAAAATGAACAACAATACACACCTTGGATACATTTTTGTTTGATTTGTGTCAAGTGAGATTTTCACCTAGAACCCAAAGGGGGGGTATTGGCACTTTTCATGGAAAAATGTGAAAAATTAAATTTTCTAAAAATGAAATAAATGCCTTCTAAACACCTCAAACATTCACTCTAAAACAGAAGATTGTTGTTTTTCGCAAAATTTTTAGAAATATGGGCTCTTAAAGTAACATAAACACTTGCGCTGAAGCATCTTTTATGCTCATTTCTTGTCTTTCAGGATTAATTCTGGGTTTTATTTTGTTTATTTGATGAAAATGAACAACAATACACACCATTGAAACATTTTTGATTGATTTATTTCGAGTGAGATTTTCACCTAGAAACCAAAGGGGGGGGTATTAGCGCTTTTCATGGAAAAAAGTGAAAAATTAAATTTTCTAAAAATGAAATAAATACCTTCTAAACACCTCAAACATTCACTCTAAAAAAGAAGATTGTTGTTTTTCGCAATATTTTTAGAAATTTGGGCTCTTTTAGTAACATTAACCATTGCGCTGAAGTATCTTTTATGCTCATTTCTTGTCTTTCAAGATTAATTCTGGGTTTTATTTTGTTTTTTTGATGAAAATGAACAACAATACACACCTTGGATACATTTTTGTTTGATTTGTAACGAGTGAGATTTTCACCTAGAACCCAAAGGGGGGGATTAGCACTTTTCATTGATAAAAGTGAAAAATTAAATTTTCTAAAAATGAAATAAATACCTTCTAAACACCTCAAACGTTCACTCTAAAACAGAAGATTGTTGTTTTTCGCAATATTTTTAGAAATTTTGGCTCTTTTAGTAACATTAACCATTGCGCTGAAGTATCTTTTATGCTCATTTCTTGTCTTTCAGGATTAATTCTGGGTTTTATTTTGTTTTTTTGATGAAAATGAACAAAATTACACACCATGGAAACATTTTTGTTTGATTTGGGTCGAGTGAGATATTCATCTAGAACCCAAAAGGGGGATATTGGCACTTTTCATGGAAAAATGTGAAAAATTAAATTTTCTAAAAATGAAATAAATGCCTTCTAAACACCTCAAACATTCACTCTAAAACAGAAGATTGTTGTTTTTCGCAATATTTTTAGAAATTTGGGCTCTTTTAGTAACATTAACACTTGCGCTGAAGCAACTTTTATGCTCATTTATTGTCTTTCAGGATTAATTCTGGGTTTTATTTTGTTTATTTGATGAAAATGAACAAAAATACACACCATGGAAACATTTTTGTTTGATTTGCATCAAGTGAGATTTTCACCTAGAACCCAAAGGGGGGGGGTATTGGCACTTTTCATGGAAAAATGTGAAAAATTAAATTTTCTTAAAATGAAATAAATGCCTTCTAAATACCTCAAACATTCACTCTAAAACAGAAGATTGTTGTTTTTCGCAATATTTTTAGAAATTTGGGCTCTTTTAGTAAAATTAACACTTGCGCTGAAGCATCTTTTATGCTCATTTCATGTCTTTCAGGATTAGTTCTGGGTTTTATTTTGTTTATTTGATGAAAATGAACAACAATACACACCATGGAAACATTTTTGTTTGATTTGTGTCAAGTGAGATTTTCACCTAGAACCCAAAGGGGGGGGTATTGGCACTTTTCATGGAAAAATGTGAAAAATTAAATTTTCTAAAAATGAAATAAATGCCTTCTAAACACCTCAAACATTCACTCTAAAACAGAAGATTGTTGTTTTTCGCAATATTTTTAGAAATTTGGGCTCTTTTAGTAACACTAAAACCTGGGCTGAAGCATCTTTTATGATCATTTATTGTCTTTCAGGATACATTCTGGGTTTTATTTTGTTTATTTGATGAAAATGAACAACAATACACACCTTGGATACATTTTTGTTTGATTTGTGTCGAGTGAGATTTTCACCTAGAACCCAAAGGGGGGGGTATTGGCACTTTTCATGGAAAAATGTGAAAAATTAAATTTTCTAAAAATGAAATAAATGCCTTCTAAACACCTCAAACATTCACTCTAAAACAGAAGATTGTTGTTTTTCGCAATATTTTTAGAAATATGGGCTCTTTTAGTAACATTAACACTTGGGCTGAAGCATCTTTTTTGATCTTTTATTGTCTTTCAGAATTCATTCTGGGTTTTATTTTGTTTATTTGATGAAAATGAACAACAATACACACCTTGGATACATTTTTGTTTGATTTGTTTCGAGTGAGATTTTCACCTAGAACCCAAAGGGGGGGTATTGGCACTTTTCATGGAAAAAAGTGAAAAATTAAATTTTCTAAAAATGAAATAAATACCTTCCAAACACCTCAAACATTCACTCTAAAACAGAAGATTGTTGTTTTTCGCAATATTTTTAGAAATTTGGGCTCTTTTAGTAACATTAACCATTGCGCTGAAGTATCTTTTATGCTCATTTCTTGTCTTTCAAGATTAATTCTGGGTTTTATTTTGTTTTTTTGATGAAATGAACAACAATACACACCATGGAAACATTTGTTTGATTTGTGTCGAGTGAGATTTTCACCTAGAACCCAAAGGGGGGGATATTGGCACTTTTCATGGAGAAATGTGAAAAATTAAATTTTCTAAAAATGAAAAAATGCCTTCTAAACACCTCAAACATTCACTCTAAAACAGAAGATTGTTGTTTTTCGCAATATTTTTAGAAATTTGGGCTCTTTTAGTAACATTAACACCTGGGCTGAAGCATCTTTTATGATCATTTATTGTCTTTCAGGATACATTCTGGGTTTTATTTTGTTTATTTGATGAAAATGAACAACAATACACACCTTGGATACATTTTTGTTTGATTTGTGTCGAGTGAGATTTTCACCTAGAACCCAAAGGGGGGGGTATTGGCACTTTTCATGGAAAAATGTGAAAAATTAAAATTTCTAAAAATGAAATAAATGCCTTCTAAACACCTCAAACATTCACTCTAAAACAGATTGTTGTTTTTTTTCGCAATATTTTTAGAAATTTGGGCTCTTTTAGTAACATTAAAACCTGGGCT
>NW_027286089.1:0-42832 GCF_022747635.1 Hetaerina americana
AAATTTGGGCTCTTTTAGTAACATTAACACCTCGGCTGAAGCATCTTTTATGATCATTTATTGTCTTTCAGGATACATTCTGGGTTTTATTTTGTTTATTTGATGAAAATGAACAACAATACACACATTGGTACATTTTTGTTTGATTTGGGTCAAGTGAGATTTTCACCTAGAACCCAAAGGGGGGGGTATTGGCACTTTTCATGGAAAAATGTGAAAAATTAAATTTTCTAAAAATGAAATAAATGCCTTCTGAACACCTCAAACATTCACTCTAAAACAGAAGATTGTTGTTTTTCGCAATATTTTTAGAAATTTGGGCTCTTTTAGTAACATTAACACCTGGGCTGAAGCATCTTTTATGCTCATTTCTTGTCTTTCAGGATTAATTCTGGGTTTTATTTTGTTTATTTGATAAAACTGAACAACAATACACACATGGAAACATTTTTGTTTGATTTGTGTCGAGTGAGATTTTCACCTAGAACCCAAAGGGGGGGGTATTGGCACTTTTCATGGAAAAATGTGAAAAATTAAATTTTCTAAAAATGAAATAAATGCCTTCTAAACACCTCAAACATTCACTCTAAAACAGAAGATTGTTGTTTTTCGAAATATTTTTAGAAATTTGGGCTCTTTTAGTAACTTTATAACTTGGGCTGAAGCAACTTTTATGCTCATTTCTTGTCTTTCAGGATTAATTCTGGTTTTACATTGTTTATTTGATAAAAATGAACAACAATACACACCATGGAAACATTTTTGTTTGATTTGTGTCGAGTGAGATTTTCACCTAGAACCCAAAGGGGGGGGTATTGGCACTTTTCATGGAAAAATGTGAGAAATTAAATTTTCTAAAAAGGAAATAAATGCCTTCTAAACACCTCAAACATTCACTCTAAAAAGAAGATTGTTGTTTTTCGCAATATTTTTAGAAATTTGGGCTCTTTTAGTAACATTAACACCTGGGCTGAAGCATCTTTTATGCTCATTTCTTGTCTTTCAGGATTAATTCTGGGTTTTATTTTGTTTATTTGATGAAAACGAACAACAATACACACCATGGAAACATTTTTGTTTGATTTGTGTCGAGTGAGATTTTTCACCTAGAACCCAAAGGGGGGGGGTTTTGGCACTTTTCATGGAAAAATGTGAAAAATTAAATTTTCTAAAAATGAAATAAATGCCTTCTAAACCCCTCAAACATTCACTCTAAAACAGAAGATTGTTGTTTTTCGAAATATTTTTAGAAATTTGGGCTCTTTTAGTAACTTTATAACTTGCGCTGAAGCAACTTTTATGCTCATTTCTTGTCTTTCAGGATTAATTCTGGGTTTTACATTGTTTATTTGATAAAAATGAACAACAATACACACCATGGAAACATTTTTGTTTGAATTGTGTCAAGGGAGATTTTCACCTAGAAGCCAAAGGGGGGGGTATTGGCACTTTTCATGGAAAAAATGTGAAAAATTAAATTTCTAAAAATGAAATAAATGCCTTATAAACACCTCAAACATTCACTCTAATACGGAAGATTGTGTTTTTCGCCATATTTTAAGAAATTTGGGCTCTTTTAGCAACATAAACACCTGGGCTGATGCATCTTTTATGATCATTTATTGTCTTTTAGGATACATTCTGGGTTTTATTTTATTTATTTGATGAAAATGAACAACAATACACACCTTGGATATATTTTTGTTTTGATTTGTGTCGAGTGAGATTTTTCACCTAGAACCCAAAGGGTATTGGCACTTTTCATGGAAAAATGTGAAAAATTAAATTTTCTAAAAATGAAATAAATGCCTTCTAAACACCTCAAACATTCACTCTAAAACAGAAGATTGTTGTTTTTCGCAATATTTTTAGAAATTTGGACTCTTTTTGTAACATTAACACATGCGCTGAAGCAACTTTTATGCTCATTTCTTGTCTTTCAGGATACATTCTGGGTTTTATTTTGTTTATTTGATGAAAATGAACAACAATACACACCTTGGTACATTTTTGTTTGATTTGTGTCGAGTGAGATTTTCACCTAGAACCCAAAGGGGGGGGTATTGGCACTTTTCATGGAAAAATGTGAAAAATTAAATTTTCTAAAAATGAAATAAATGCCTTCTAAACACCTCAAACATTCACTCTACAACAGAAGATTGGTGTTTTTCGCAATATTTTTAGAAATTTGGGCTATTTTAGTAACATTAACACCTGGGCTGAAGCATCTTTTATGATCATTTATTGTCTTTCAGGATTCATTCTGGGTTTTATTTTGTTTATTTGATGAAAATGAACAACAATACACACCTTGGGATACATTTTTGTTTGATTTGTGTCGAGTGAGATTTTCACCTAGAACCCAAAGGGGGGGGGGTTTTGGCACTTTTCATGGAAAAATGTGAAAAATTAAATTTTCTAAAAATGAAATAAATGCCTTCTAAACACCTCAAACATTCACTCTAAAACAGAAGATTGTTGTTTTTCGCAATATTTTTAGAAATTTGGGCTCTTTTAGTAACATTAACACCTGGGCTGAAGCATCTTTTATGCTCATTTCTTGTCTTTCAGGATTAATTCTGGGGTTTTATTTTTTTATTTGATGAAAATGAACAACAATACACACCATGGAAACATTTTTGTTTGATTTGTGTCGAGTGAGATTTTCACCTAGAACCCAAAGGGGGGGGGTATTGGCACTTTTCATGGAAAAATGTGAAAAATTAAATTTTCTAAAAATGAAATAAATGCCTTCTAAACACCTCAAACATTCACTCTAAAACAGAAGATTGTTGTTTTTCGAAATATTTTTAGAAATTTGGGCTCTTTTAGTAACATTAACACCTGGGCTGAAGCATCTTTTATGCTCATTTCTTGTCTTTCAGGATTAATTCTGGGTTTTATTTTGTTTATTTGATGAAAATGAACAACAATACACACCATGGAAACATTTTTGTTTGATTTGTGTCGAGTGAGATTTTCACCTAGAACCCAAAGGGGGGGGTATTGGCACTTTTCATGAAAAATGTGAAAAATTAAATTTTCTAAAAATGAAATAAATGCCTTCTAAACACCTCAAACATTCACTCTAAAACAGAAGATTGTTGTTTTTCGAAATATTTTTAGAAATTTGGGCTCTTTTAGTAAACTTTATAACTTGCGCTGAAGCAACTTTAATGCTCATTTCTTGTCTTTCAGGATTAAATCTGGGTTTTACATTGTTTATTTGATAAAAATGAACAACAATACACACCATGGAAACATTTTTGTTTGAATTGTGTCAAGGGAGATTTTCACCTAGAAGCCAAAGGGGGGGTATTGGCACTTTTCATGGAAAAATGTGAAAAATTAAATTTCTAAAAATGAAATAAATGCCTTATAAACACCTCAAACATTCACTCTAATACAGAAGATTGTTGTTTTTTCGCCATATTTTAAGAAATTTGGGCTCTTTTAGCAACATTAACACCTGGGCTGAAGCATCTTTTATGATCATTTATTGTCTTTCAGGATACATTCTGGGTTTTATTTTGTTTATTTGATGAAAATGAACAACAATACACACCTTGGATACATTTTTGTTTGATTTGTGTCGAGTGAGATTTCACCTAGAACCCAAAGGGGGGGGTATTGGCACTTTTCATGGAAAAATGTGAAAAATTAAATTTTCTAAAAATGAAATAAATGCCTTCTAAACACCTCAAACATTCACTCTACACCGGAAGATTGTTGTTTTTCGAAATATTTTTAGAAATTTGGGCTCTTTTAGTAACTTTATAACTTGCACTAAAGCATCTTTTATGCTAATTTCTTGTCTTTCAGGTTTAATTCTGGGTTTTATTATGTTTATTTGATGAATATGAACAACAATACACACCAAGGGAAACATTTTTGTTTGATTTGTGTCGAGTGAGATTTTCACCTAGATCCCAAAGGGGGGGTATTGGAATTTTTCATGGAAAAATGTTAAAAATTAAATTTTCTAAAATAAAATAAAAGCCTTCTAAACACCTCAAACATTCACTCTAATACAGAAGATTGTTGTTTTTTCGCAATTATTTTAGAAATGTGGGCTCTTTTAGTAACATTAACACCTGGGCTGAAGCATCTTTTATGATCATTTATTGTCTTTCAGGATTCATTCTGGGTTTTATTTTGTTTATTTGATGAAAATGAACAACAATACACACCTTGGATACATTTTTGATTGATTTGTGTCGAGTGAGATTTTCACCTAGAACCCAAAGGGGGGGGGTATTGGCACTTTTCATGGAAAAATGTGAAAAATTAAATTTTCTAAAAATGAAATAAATGCCTTCTAAACACCTCAAACATTCACTCTACACCGAAAGATTGTTGTTTTTCGAATATTTTTAGAAATTGGGCTCTTTTAGTAACTTTATAACTTGCACTAAAGCATCTTTTATGCTCATTTCTTGTCTTTCAGGATTAATTCTGGGTTTTATTTTGTTTATTTGATGAAAACGAACAACAATACACACCATGGAAACATTTTTGTTTGATTTGTGTCGAGTGAGATTTTCACCTAGAACCCAAAGGGGGGGGGGTATTGGCACTTTTCATGGAAAAATGTGAAAAATTAAATTTTCTAAAAATGAAATAAATGCCTTCTAAACCCCTCAAACATTCACTCTAAAACAGAAGATTGTTGTTTTTCGAAATATTTTTAGAAATTTGGGCTCTTTTAGTAACTTTATAACTTGCGCTGAAGCAACTTTTATGCTCATTTCTTGTCTTTCAGGATTAATTCTGGGTTTTACATTGTTTATTTGATAAAAATGAACAACAATACACACCAAGGAAACATTTTTGTTTGAATTGTGTCAAGGGAGATTTTCACCTAGAAGCCAAAGGGGGGGGTATTGGCACTTTTCATGGAAAAATGTGAAAAATTAAATTTCTAAAAATGAAATAAATGCCTTATAAACACCTCAAACCTTCACTCTAATACGGAAGATTGTTGTTTTTCGCCATATTTTAAGAATTTGGGCTCTTTTAGCAACATAAACACCTGGGCTGATGCATCTTTTATGATCATTTATTGTCTTTTAGGATACATTCTGGGTTTTATTTTATTTATTTGATGAAAATGAACAACAATACACACCTTGGATATATTTTTGTTTGATTTGTGTCGAGTGAGATTTTCACCTAGAACCCAAAGGGTATTGGCACTTTTCATGGAAAAATGTGAAAAATTAAATTTTCTAAAAATGAAATAAATGCCTTCTAAACACCTCAAACATTCACTCTAAAACAGAAGATTGTTGTTTTTCGCAATATTTTTAGAAATTTGGGCTCTTTTTGTAACATTAACACATGCGCTGAAGCAACTTTATGCTCATTTCTTGTCTTTCAGGATACATTCTGGGTTTTATTTTGTTTATTTGATGAAAATGAACAACAATACACACCTTGGTACATTTTTGTTTGATTTGTGTCGAGTGAGATTTTCACCTAGAACCCAAAGGGGGGGGTATTGGCACTTTTCATGGAAAAATGTGAAAAATTAAATTTTCTAAAAATGAAATAAATGCCTTCTAAACACCTCAAACATTCACTCTACAACAGAAGATTGTTGTTTTTCGCAATATTTTTAGAAATTCTGGGCTATTTTAGTAACATTAACACCTGGGCTGAAGCATCTTTTATGATCATTTATTGTCTTTCAGGATTCATTCTGGGTTTTATTTTGTTTATTTGATGAAAATGAACAACAATACACACCTTGGATACATTTTTGTTTGATTTGTGTCGAGTGAGATTTTCACCTAGAACCCAAAGGGGTGGGTATTGGCACTTTTCATGGAAAAATGTGAAAAATTAAATTTTCTAAAAATGAAATAAATGCCTTCTATACACCTCAAACATTCACTCTAAAACAGAAGATTGTTGTTTTTCGAAATATTTTTAGAAATTTGGGCTCTTTTAGTAACTTTATAACTTGGGCTGAAGCAACTTTTATGCTCATTTCTTGTCTTTCAGGATTAATTCTGGGTTTTACATTGTTTATTGATAAAAATGAACAACAATACACACCATGGAAACATTTTTGTTTGATTTGTGTCGAGTGAGATTTTCACCTAGAACCCAAAGGGGGGGGGTATTGGCACTTTTCATGGAAAAATGTGAGAAATTAAATTTTCTAAAAAGGAAATAAATGCCTTCTAAACACCTCAAACATTCACTCTAAAAAAGAAGATTGTTGTTTTTCGCAATATTTTAGAAATTTGGGCTCTTTTAGTAACATTAACACCAGGGCTGAAGCATCTTTTATGATCATTTATTGTCTTTCAGGATACATTCTGGGTTTTATTTTGTTTATTTGATGAAATGAACAACAATACACACCTTGGATACATTTTGTTTGATTTGTGACGAGTGAGATTTTCACCTAGAACCCAAAGGGGGGGGTATTAGCACTTTTCATGGAAAAATGTGAAAAATTAAATTTTCTAAAAATGAAATAAATGCCATCTAAACATCTCAAACATTCACTCTAAAACAGAAGATTGTTGTTTTTCGCAATATTTTTAGAAATTTGGGCTCTTTTAGTAACATTAAACACCTGGGCTGAAGGCATCTTTTATGCTCATTTCTTGTCTTTCAGGATTAATTCTGGGTTTTATTTTGTTTATTTGATGAAAACGAACAACAATACACACCATGGAAACATTTTTGTTTGATTTGTGTCGAGTGAGATTTTCACCTAGAACCCAAAGGGGGGGGGTTTTGGCACTTTTCATGGAAAAATGTGAAAAATTAAATTTTCTAAAAATGAAATAAATGCCTTCTAACCCCTCAAACATTCACTCTAAAACAGAAGATTGTTGTTTTTCGAAATATTTTTAGAAAATTTGGGCTCTTTTAGTAACTTTATAACTTGCGCTGAAGCAACTTTTATGCTCATTTCTTGTCTTTCAGGATTAATTCTGGGTTTTACATTGTTTATTTGATAAAAATGAACAACAATACACACCATGGAAACATTTTTGTTTGAATTGTGTCAAGGGAGATTTTCACCTAGAAGCCAAAGGGGGGGGTATTGGCACTTTTCATGGAAAAATGTGAAAAATTAAATTTCTAAAAATGAAATAAATGCCTTATAAACACCTCAAACATTCACTCTAATACGGAAGATTGATGTTTTCGCCATATTTTAAGAAATTTGGGCTCTTTTAGCAACATAAACACCTGGGCTGATGCATCTTTTATGATCATTTATTGTCTTTTAGGATACATTCTGGGTTTTATTTTATTTATTTGATGAAATGAAACAACAATACACACCTTGGATATATTTTTGTTTGATTTGTGTCGAGTGAGATTTTCACCTAGAACCCAAAGGGTATTGGCACTTTTCATGGAAAAATGTGAAAAATTACATTTTCTAAAAATGAAATAAATGCCTTCTAACACCTCAAACATTCACTCTAAACGAAGATTGTTGTTTTTCGCAATATTTTTAGAAATTTGGACTCTTTTTGTAACATTAACACATGCGCTGAAGCAACTTTTATGCTCATTTCTTGTCTTTCAGGATACATTCTGGGTTTTATTTTGTTTATTTGTGGAAAATGAACAACAATACACACCTTGGTACATTTTTTGTTTGATTTGTGTCGAGTGAGATTTTCACCTAGAACCCAAAGGGGGGGGTATTGGCACTTTTCATGGAAAAATGTGAAAAATTAAATTTTCTAAAAATGAAATAAATGCCTTCTAAACACCTCAAACATACACTCTACAACAGAAGATTGTTGTTTTTCGCAATATTTTTAGAAATTTGGCTATTTTAGTAACATTAACACCTGGGCTGAAGCATCTTTTATGATCATTTATTGTCTTTCAGGATTCATTCTGGGTTTTATTTTGTTTATTTGATGAAAATGAACAACAATACACACCTTGGATACATTTTTGTTTGATTTGTGTCGAGTGAGATTTTCACCTAGAACCCAAAGGGGGGGGGGTTTTGGCACTTTTTCATGGAAAAATGTGAAAAATTAAATTTTCTAAAAATGAAATAAATGCCTTCTAAACACCTCAAACATTCACTCTAAAACAGAAGATTGTTGTTTTTCGCAATATTTTTAGAAATTTGGGCTCTTTTAGTAACATTAACACCTGGGCTGAAGCATCTTTTATGCTCATTTCTTGTCTTTCAGGATTAATTCTGGGTTTTATTTTTTTTATTTGATGAAAATGAACAACAATACACACCATGGAAACATTTTTGTTTGATTTGTGTCGAGTGAGATTTTCACCTAGAACCCAAAGGGGGGGGTATTGGCACTTTTCATGGAAAAATGTGAAAAATTAAATTTTCTAAAAATGAAATAAATGCCTTCTAAACACCTCAAACATTCACTCTAAAACAGAAGATTGTTGTTTTTCGAAATATTTTTAGAAATTTGGGCTCTTTTAGTAACATTAACACCTGGGCTGAAGCATCTTTTATGCTCATTTCTTGTCTTTCAGGATTAATTCTGGGTTTTATTTTGTTTATTTGATGAAAATGAACAACAATACACACCATGGAAACATTTTTGTTGATTTGTGTCGAGTGAGATTTTCACCTAGAACCCAAAGGGGGGGGTATTGGCACTTTTCATGGAAAAATGTGAAAATTAAATTTCTAAAAATGAAATAAATGCCTTCTAAACACCTCAAACATTCACTCTAAAACAGAAGATTGTTGTTTTTCGAAATATTTTTAGAAATTTGGCTCTTTTAGTAACTTTATAACTTGCGCTGAAGCAACTTTAATGCTCATTTCTTGTCTTTCAGGATTAAATCTGGGTTTTACATTGTTTATTTGATAAAAATGAACAACAATACACACCATGGAAACATTTTTGTTTGAATTGTGGTCAAGGGAGATTTTCACCCTAGAAGCCAAAGGGGGGGGGTATTGGCACTTTTCATGGAAAAATGTGAAAAATTAAATTTTCTAAAATGAAATAAATGCCTTATAAACACCTCAAACATTCACTCTAATACAGAAGATTGTTGTTTTTCGCCATATTGTTAAGAAATTTGGCTCTTTTAGCAACATTAACACCTGGGCTGAAGCATCTTTTATGATCATTTATTGTCTTTCAGGATACATTCTGGTTTTATTTTGTTTATTTGATGAAAATGAACAACAATACACACCTTGGATACTTTTTGTTTGATTTGTGTCGAGTGAGATTTTCACCTAGAACCCAAAGGGGGGGGTATTGGCACTTTTCATGGAAAAAATGTGAAAAATTAAATTTTCTAAAAATGAAATAAATGCCTTCTAAACACCTCAAACATTCACTCTACACCGGAAGATTGTTGTTTTTCGAAATATTTTTAGAAATTTGGGCTCTTTTAGTAACTTTATAACTTGCACTAAAGCATCTTTTTATGCTAATTTCTTGTCTTTCAGGTTTAATTCTGGGTTTTATTATGTTTATTTGATGAATATTGAACAACAATACACACCAAGGAAACATTTTTGTTTGATTTGTGTCGAGTGAGATTTTCACCTAGATCCCAAAGGGGGGGTATTGGAATTTTTCATGGAAAAATGTTAAAAATTAAATTTTCTAAAAATAAAATAAAAGCCTTCTAAACACCTCAAACATTCACTCTAATACAGAAGATTGTTGTTTTTCGCAATTATTTTAGAAATGTGGGCTCTTTTAGTAACATTAACACCTGGGCTGAAGCATCTTTTATGATCATTTATTGTCTTTCAGGATTCATTCTGGGTTTTATTTTGTTTATTTGATGAAAATGAACAACAATACACACCTTGGTACATTTTTGTTTGATTTGTGTCGAGTGAGATTTTCACCTAGAACCCAAAGGGGGGGGTATTGGCACTTTTTCATGGAAAAATGTGAAAAATTAAATTTTCTAAAAATGAAATAAATGCCTTCTAAACACCTCAAACATTCACTCTACACCGAAAGATTGTTGTTTTTCGAAATATTTTTAGAAATTTGGGCTCTTTTAGTAACTTTATAACTTGCACTAAAGCATCTTTTATGCTCATTTCTTGTCTTTCAGGATTAATTCTGGGTTTTATTTTGTTTAATTGTTGAAAACGAACAACAATACACACCATGGAAACATTTTTGTTTGATTTGTGTCGAGTGAGATTTTCACCTAGAACCCAAAGGGGGGGGGGTATTGGCACTTTTCATGGAAAAATGTGAAAATTAAATTTTCTAAAAATGAAATAACAGCCTTCTAAACCCCTCAAACATTCACTCTAAAACAGAAGATTGTTGTTTTTCGAAATATTTTTAGAAATTTGGGCTCTTTTAGTAACTTTATAACTTGCGCTGAAGCAACTTTTATGCTCATTTCTTGGTCTTTCAGGATTAATTCTGGGTTTTACATTGTTTATTTGATAAAAATGAACAACAATACACACCAAGGAAACATTTTTGTTTGAATTGTGTCAAGGGAGATTTTCACCTAGAAGCCAAAGGGGGGGGTATTGGCACTTTTCATGGAAAAATGTGAAAATTAAATTTTCTAAAAATGAAATAAATGCCTTATAAACACCTCAAACATTCACTCTAATACGGAAGATTGTTGTTTTTCGCCATATTTTAAGAAATTTGGGCTCTTTTAGCAACATAAACACCTGGGCTGATGCATCCTTTTATGATCATTTATTGTCTTTTAGGATTCATTCTGGGTTTTATTTTATTTATTTGATGAAAATGAACAACAATACACACCTTGGATATATTTTTGTTTGATTTGTGTCGAGTGAGATTTTCACCTAGAACCCAAAGGGTATTGGCACTTTTCATGGAAAAATGTGAAAAATTAAATTTCTAAAAATGAAATAAATGCCTTCTAAACACCTCAAACATTCACTCTAAAACAGAAGATTGTTGTTTTCGCAATATTTTTAGAAATTTGGGCTCTTTTTTGTAACATTAACACATGCGCTGAAGCAACTTTTATGCTCATTTCTTGTCTTTCAGGATACATTCTGGGTTTTATTTTGTTTATTTGATGAAAATGAACAACAATACACACCTTGGTACATTTTTGTTTGGATTTGTGTCGAGTGAGATTTCACCTAGAACCCAAAGGGGGGGGTATTGGCACTTTTCATGGAAAAATGTGAAAATTAAATTTTCTAAAATGAAATAAATGCCTTCTAAACACCTCAAACATTCACTCTACAACAGAAGATTGTTGTTTTTCGCAATATTTTTTAGAAATTTGGGCTATTTTAGTAACATTAACACCTGGGCTGAAGCATCTTTTATGATCATTTATTGTCTTTCAGGATTCATTCTGGGTTTATTTTGTTTATTTGATGAAAATGAACAACAATACACACCTTGGATACATTTTTGTTTGATTTGTGTCGAGTGAGATTTTCACCTAGAACCCAAAGGGGGGGGTATTGGCACTTTTCATGGAAAAATGTGAAAAATTAAATTTTCTAAAAATGAAATAAATGCCTTCTATACACCTCAAACATTCACTCTAAAACAGAAGATTGTTGTTTTTCGAAATATTTTTAGAAATTTGGGCTCTTTTAGTAACTTTATAACTTGCGCTGAAGCAACTTTAATGCTCATTTCTTGTCTTTCAGGATTAAATCTGGGTTTTACATTGTTTATTTGATAAAAATGAACAACAATACACACCATGGAAACATTTTTGTTTGAATTGTGTCAAGGGAGATTTTCACCTAGAAGCCAAAGGGGGGGGTATTGGCACTTTTCATGGAAAAATGTGAAAAATTAAATTTTCTAAAAATGAAATAAATGCCTTATAAACACCTCAAACATTCACTCTAATACAGAAGATTGTTGTTTTTCGCCATATTTTAAGAAATTTGGGCTCTTTTAGCAACATTAACACCTGGGCTGAAGCATCTTTTATGATCATTTATTGTCTTTCAGGATACATTCTGGGTTTTATTTTGTTTATTTGATGAAAATGAACAACAATACACACCTTTGATACATTTTTGTTTGATTTGTGTCGAGTGAGTTTTCACCTAGAACCCAAGGGGTGGGTATTGGCACTTTTCATGGAAAAATGTGAAAATTAAATTTTCTAAAAATGAAATAAATGCCTTCTAAACACCTCAAACATTCACTCTAAAACAGAAGATGGTTGTGTTTCGCCAATATTTTTAGAAATTTTGGGCTCTTTTAGTAACATTAACACTTTCGCTGAAGCAACTTTTATGCTCATTTCTTGTCTTTCAGGATTAATTCTGGGTTTTTTTTTGCTTATTTCATGAAAATGAACAACAATACACACCATGGACATTTTTGTTTGATTTATGTGTGATATTTTCACCTAGAACCCAAAGGGGGGGGTATTGGCACTTTTCATGGAAAAATGTGAAAAATTAAATTTTCTAAAAATGAAATAAATGCCTTCTAAACACCTCAAACATTCACTCTACACCGAAAGATTGTTGTTTTTCGAAATATTTTTAGAAATTTGGGCTCTTTTAGTAACATTAACACCTGGGCTGAAGCATCTTTTATGATCATTTATTGTCTTTCAGGATTCATTCTGGGTTTTATTTTGTTTATTTGATGAAAATGAACAACAATACACACCTTGGATACATTTTTGATTGATTTGTGTCAAGTGAGATTTTCACCTAGATCCCAAAGGGGGGGGTATTGGCACTTTTCATGGAAAAATGTGAAAAATTAAATTTTCTAAAAATGAAATAAATGCCTTCTAAACACCTCAAACATTCACTCTAAAACAGAAGATGGTTGTTTTTCGCAATATTTTTAGAAATTTTTGGGCTCTTTTAGTAACATTAACACTTTCGCTGAAGCAACTTTTATGCTCATTTCTTGTCTTTCAGGATTAATTCTGGGTTTTTTTTTGCTTATTTCATGAAAATGAAACAACAATACACACCATGGAAACATTTTTGTTTGATTTATGTCAAGTGATATTTTCACCTAGAACCCAAAGGGGGGGGTATTGGCACTTTTCATGGAAAAATGTGAAAAATTAAATTTTCTAAAAATGAAATAAATGCCTTCTAAACACCTCAAACATTCACTCTACACCGAAAGATTGTTGTTTTTCGAAATATTTTTAGAAATTTGGGCTCTTTTAGTAACTTTATAACTTGCACTAAAGCATCTTTTATGCTAATTTCTTGTCTTTCAGGTTTAATTCTGGGTTTTATTTTGTTTATTTGATGAATATGAACAACAATACACACCAAGGAAACATTTTTGTTTGATTTGTGTCGAGTGAGATTTTCACCTAGATCCCAAAGGGGGGGGTATTGGAATTTTTTCATGGAAAAATGTTAAAAATTAAATTTTCTAAAAATAAAATAAACGCCTTCTAAACACCTCAAACATTCACTCTAATACAGAAGATTGTTGTTTTTCGCAATTATTTTAGAAATGTGGGCTCTTTTAGTAACATTAACACCTGGGCTGAAGCATCTTTTATGATCATTTATTGTCTTTCAGGATTCATTCTGGGTTTTATTTTGTTTATTTGATGAAAATGAACAACAATACACACCTTGGATACATTTTTGATTGATTTGTGTCGAGTGAGATTTTCACCTAGAACCCAAGGGGGGGGGTATTGGCACTTTTCATGGAAAAATGTGAAAATTAAATTTTCTAAACATGAAATAAATGCCTTCTAAACACCTCAAACATTCACTCTAAAAGAGAAGATGGTTGTTTTTCGCAATATTTTTAGAAATTTTGGGCTCTTTTAGTAACATTAACACTTTCGCTGAAGCAACTTTTATGCTCATTTCTTGTCTTTCAGGATTAATTCTGGGTTTTATTTTGTTTATTTGATGAAAATGAACAACAATACACACCATGGAAACATTTTTGTTTGATTTATGTCAAGTGAGATTTTCACCTTGAACCCAAAGGGGGGGGGTATTGGCACTTTTCATGGAAAAATGTGAAAAATTAAATTTTCTAAAAATGAAATAAATGCCATATAAACACCTCAAACATTCACTCTGAAACAGAAGATTGTTGTTTTTCGCAATATTTTTAGAAATTTGGGCTCTTTTAGTAACATTAACACCTCGGCTGAAGCATCTTTTATGATCATTTATTGTCTTTTAGGATACATTCTGGGTTTTATTTTGTTTATTTGATGAAAATGAACAACAATACACACCTTGGTACATTTCTGTTTGATTTGTGTCGAGTGAGATTTTCACCTAGAACCCAAAGGGGGGGGTATTGGCACTTTTCATGGAAAAATGTGAAAAATTAAATTTTCTAAAAATGAAATAAATGCCTTCTAAACACCAAAAACATTCACTCTAAAACAGAAGATTGTCGTTTTTCGCAATATTTTTAGAAATTTTGGCTCTTTTAGTAACATTAACACCTGGGCTGAAGCATCTTTTATGATCATTTATTGTCTTTCAGGATTCATTCTGGGTTTTATTTTGTTTATTTGATGAAAGTGAACAACAATACACACCTTGGATACATTTTTGTTTGATTTGTGTCGAGTGAGATTTTCACCTAGATCCCAAAGGGGGGGGGTATTGGAATTTTTCATGGAAAAATGTTAAAAATTAAAATTTCTAAAAATAAAATAAACGCCTTCTAAACACCTCAAACATTCACTCTAATACAGAAGATTGTTGTTTTTCGCAATTATTTTAGAAATGTGGGCTCTTTTAGTAACATTAACACCTGGGCTGAAGCATCTTTTATGATCATTTATTGTCTTTCAGGATTCATTCTGGGTTTTATTTTGTTTATTTGATAAAAATGAACAACAATACACACCTTGGATACATTTTTGATTGATTTTTGTCGAGTGAGATTTTCACCTAGAACCCAAGGGGGGGGTATTGGCACTTTTCATGGAAAAATGTGAAAAATTAAATTTTCTAAAAATGAAATAAATGCCTTCTAAACACCTCAAACATTCACTCTAAAACAGAAGATGGTTGTTTTTCGCAATATTTTTAGAAATTTTGGGCTCTTTTAGTAACATTAACACTTTCGCTGAAGCAACTTTTATGCTCATTTCTTGTCTTTCAGGATTAATTCTGGGTTTTATTTTGTTTATTTCATGAAAATGAACAACAATACACACCATGGAAACATTTTTGTTTGATTTGTGTCAAGTGAGATTTTCACCTAGATCCCAAAGGGGGGGGTATTGGCATTTTTCATGGAATAATGTTAAAAATTGAATTTTCTAAAAATAAAATAAACGCCTTCTAAACACCTCAAACATTCACTGTAATACAGAAGATTGTTGTTTTTCGCAATTATTTTAGAAATGTGGGCTCTTTTAGTAACATTAACACCTGGGCTGAAGCATCTTTTATGATCATTTATTGTCTTTCAGGATACATTCTGGGTTTTATTTTGTTTATTTGATGAAAATGAACAACAATACACACCATGGAAACATTTTTGTTTGAATTGTGTCGAGTTAGATTTTCAGCTAGAAACCAAAGGGGGGGGATTGGCACTTTTCATGGAAAAATGTAAAAAATTAAATTTTCTAAAAATGAAATAAATGCCTTCCATACACCTCAAACATTCACTCTAAAACAGAAGATTATTGTTTTTCGCAAATTTGTAGAAATTTGGGCTCTCTTAGTAACATTAACACTTGCGCTGAAGCATCTTCTATGCTCATTTCTTGTCTTTCGGGATTAATTATTGGTTTTATTTTGTTTATTTGATGAAAATGAACAACAATACACACCATGGAAACATTTTTGTTTGATTTATGTCAAGTGATATTTTCACCTAGAACCCAAAGGGGGGGGGTATTGGCACTTTTCATGGAAAAATGTGAAAAATTAAATTTTCTAAAAATGAAATAAATGCCTAATAAACACCTCAAACATTCACTCTAAAACAGAAGATTGTTGTTTTTCGCAATATTTTTAGAAATTTGGGCTCTTTTAAAACATTAACACCTCGGCTGAAGCATCTTTTATGATCATTTATTGTCTTTCAGGATACATTCTGGGTTTTATTTTGTTTATTTGATGAAAATGAACAACAATACACACCTTGGTACATTTTTGTTTGATTTGTGTCGAGTGAGATTTTCACCTAGAACCCAAAGGGGGGGGTATTGGCACTTTTCATGGAAAAATGTGAAAAATTAAATTTTCTAAAAATGAAATAAATGCCTTCTAAACACCTCAAACATTCACTCTAAAACAGAAGATTGTTGTTTTTCGCAATATTTTTAGAAATTTGGGCTCTTTTAGTAACATTTACACCAGGGCTGAAGCATCTTTTATGCTCATTTCTTGTCTTTCAGGATTAATTCTGGGTTTTATTTTGTTTATTTGATGAAAATGAACAACAATACACACCATGGAAACATTTTTGTTGGATTTGTGTCAAGTGAGATTTTCACCTAGAACCCAAAGGGGGGGCTATTGGCACTTTTCATGGAAAAATAAGAAAAATTAAATTTTCTAAAAATGAAATAAATGCCTTCTAAACACCTCAAACATTCACTCTAAAACAGAAGATTGTGTTTTTTCGCAATATTTTTAGAAATTTGGGCTCTTTTAGTAACTTTATAACTTGCGCTGAAGCAAGTTTTATGCTCATTTCTTGTCTTTCAGGATTAATTCTGGGTTTTATTTTGTTTATTTGATGAAAATGAACAACAATACACACCTTGGATACATTTTTGTTTGATTTGTGTCGATTGAGATTTTCACCTAGAACCCAAAGGGGGGGGTATTGGCACTTTTCATGGAAAAATGTGAAAAATTAAATTTTCTAAAAATGAAATAAATGCCTTATAAACACCTCAAACATTCACTCTAATACAGAAGATTGTTGTTTTTCGCCATATTTTAAGAAATTTGGGCTCTTTTTGCAACATAAACACCTGGGCTGATGCATCTTTTATGATCATTTTTGTCTTTCAGGATACATTCTGGGTTTTATTTTGTTTATTTGATGAAAATGAACAACAATACACACCTTGGATACATTTTTGTTTGATTTTTGACGAGTGAGATTTTCACCTCGAACCAAAAGGGTATTGGCACTTTTCATGGAAAAATGTGAAAAATTAAATTTTCTAAAAATGAAATAAATGCCTTCTAAACACCTCAAACATTCACTCTAAAACAGAAGATTGTTGTTTTTCGCAATATTTTTAGAAATTTGGGCTCTTTTAGTAACATTAACACCTGGGGCTGAAGCAACTTTTATGCTCATTTCTTGTCTTTAAGGATTAATTCTGGGTTTTATTTTGTTTATTTGATGAAAATGAACAACAATACACACCATGGAAACATTTTTGTTTGATTTATGTCAAGTGATATTTTCACCTAGAACCCAAAGGGGGGGTATTGGCACACTTTTCATGGAAAAATGTGAAAAATTAAATTTTCTAAAAATGAAATAAATGCCTTATAAACACCTCAAACATTCACTCTAAAACAGAAGATTGTTGTTTTTCGCAATATTTTTAGAAATTTGGGCTCTTTTAAAAACATTAACACCTCGGCTGAAGCATCTTTTATGATCATTTATTGTCTTTCAGGATACATTCTGGGTTTTATTTTGTTTATTTGATGAAAATGAACAACAATACACACCTTGGTACATTTTTGTTTGATTTGTGTCGAGTGAGATTTTCACCTAGAACCCAAAGGGGGGGGTATTGGCACTTTTCATGGAAAAATGTGAAAAATTAAATTTTCTAAAAATGAAATAAATGCCTTCTAAACACCTCAAACATTCACTCTAAAACAGAAGATTGTTGTTTTTCGAAATATTTTTAGAAATTTGGGCTCTTTTAGTAACTTTATAACTTGCACTAAAGCATCTTTATGCTAATTTCTTGTCTTTCAGGTTTAATTCTGGGTTTTATTTTGTTTATTTGATGAATATGAACAACAATACACACCAAGGAAACATTTTTGTTTGATTTGTGTCGAGTGAGATTTTCACCTAGATCCCAAAGGGGGGGTATTGGAATTTTTCATGGAAAAATGTTAAAAATTAAATTTTCTAAAAATAAAATAAACGCCTTCTAAACACCTCAAACATTCACTCTAATACAGAAGATTGTTGTTTTTCGCAATTATTTTAGAAATGTGGGCTCTTTTAGTAACATTAACACCTGGGCTGAAGCATCTTTTATGATCATTTATTGTCTTTCAGGATTCATTCTGGGTTTTATTTTGTTTATTTGATGAAAATGAACAACAATACACACCATGGAAACATTTTTGTTTGAATCGGTTCAAGTGAGATTTTCACCTAGAACCCAAAGGGGGGGGTATTGGCACTTTTCATGGAAAAATGTGAAAAATTAAATTTTCTAAAAATGAAATAAATGCCTAATAAACACCTCAAACATTCACTCTAAAACAGAAGATTGTTGTTTTTCGCAATATTTTTAGAAATTTGGGCTCTTTTAAAAACATTAACACCTCGGCTGAAGCATCTTTTATGATCATTTATTGTCTTTCAGGATACATTCTGGGTTTTATTTTGTTTATTTGATGAAAATGAACAACAACACACACCTTGGTACATTTTTGTTTGATTTGTGTCGAGTGAGATTTTCACCTAGAACCCAAAGGGGGGGGTATTGGCACTTTTCATGGAAAAATGTGAAAAATTAAATTTTCTAAAAATGAAATAAATGCCTTCTAAACACCTCAAACATTCACTCTAAAACAGAAGATTGTTGTTTTTCGCAATATTTTTAGAAATTTGGGCTCTTTTAGTAACATTTACTCCTGGGCTGAAGCATCTTTTATGATCATTTATTGTCTTTCAGGATTCATTCTGGGTTTTATTTTGTTTATTTGATGAAAATTAACAACAATACACACCTTGGATACATTTTTGTTTGATTTGTGTCGAGGGAGATTTTCACCTAGAACCCAAAGGGGGGGGGGTATTGGCACTTTTCATGGAAAAATGTGAAAAATTAAATTTTCTAAAAATGAAATAAATGCCTTCTAAACACCTCAAACATTCACTTTAAAACAGAAGATTGTTGTTTTTCGCAATATTTTTAGAAATTTGGGCTCTTTTAGTAACATTAACACCTCGGCTGAAGCATCTTTTATGATCATTTATTGTCTTTCAGGATACATTCTGGGTTTTATTTTGTTTATTTGATGAAAATGAACAACAATACACACCTTGGTACATTTTTGTTTGATTTGTGTCGAGTGAGATTTTCACCTAGAACCCAAACGGGGGAGTATTGGCACTTTTCATGGAAAAATGTGAAAAATTAAATTTTCTAAAAATGAAATAAATGCCTTATAAACACCTCAAACATTCACTCTAAAACAGAAGATTTTTGTTTTTCGCAATATTTTTAGAAATTTGGGTATTTTTAGTAACATTAACACCTCGGCTGAAGCATCTTTTATGATCATTTATTGTCTTTCAGGATACATTCTGGGTTTTATTTTGTTTATTTGATGAAAATGAACAACAATACACACCTTGGTACATTTTTGTTTGATTTGTGTCGAGTGATATTTTCACCTAGAACCCAAAGGGGGGGGTGTTGGCACTTTTCATGGAAAAATGTGAAAAATTAAATTTTCTAAAAATGAAATAAATGCCTTCTAAACACCTCAAACATTCACTCTACACCGGAAGATTGTTGTTTTTCGAAATATTTTTAGAAATTTGGGCTCTTTTAGTAACTTTATAACTTGCACTAAAGCATCTTTTATGCTAATTTCTTGTCTTTCAGGTTTAATTCTGGGTTTTATTTTGTTTATTTGATGAATATGAACAACAATACACACCAAGGAAACATTTTTGTTTGATTTGTGTCGAGTGAGATTTTCACCTAGATCCCAAAGGGGGGGGTATTGGAATTTTTCATGGAAAAATGTTAAAAATTAAATTTTCTAAAATAAAATAAACGCCTTCTAAACACCTCAAACATTCACTCTAATACAGAAGATTGTTGTTTTTCGCAATTATTTTAGAAATGTGGGCTCTTTTAGTAACATTAACACCTGGGCTGAAGCATCTTTTATGATCATTTATTGTCTTTCAGGATTCATTCTGGGTTTTATTTTGTTTATTTGATGAAAATGAACAACAATACCACACCTTGGATACATTTTTGTTTGATTTGTGTCGAGTGAGATTTTCACCTAGAACCCAAAGGGTATTGGCACTTTTCATGGAAAAATGTGAAAAATTAAATTTCTAAAAATGAAATAAATGCCTTCTAAACACCTCAAACATTCACTCTAAAACAGAAGATGGTTGTTTTTCGCAATATTTTTAGAAATTTTGGGCTCTTTTAATACAACATTAACACTTTCGCTGAAGCAACTTTTATGCTCATTTCTTGTCTTTCAGGATTAATTCTGGGTTTTATTTTGTTTATTTCATGAAAATGAACAACAATACACACCATGGAAACATTTTTGTTTGATTTGTGTTAAGTGAGATTTTTCACCTAGATCCCAAAGGGGGGGGTATTGGCATTTTTCATGGAAAAATGTTAAAAATTGAATTTTCTAAAAATAAAATAAACTCCAACTAAACACCTCAAACATTCACTCTAATACAGAAGATTGTTGTTTTTCGCAATTATTTTAGAAATGTGGGCTCTTTTAGTAACATTAACACCTGGGCTGAAGCATCTTTTATGATTATTTATTGTCTTTCAGGATTCATTTTGGGTTTTATTTTGTTTATTTGATGAAAATGAACAACAATACACACCATGGAAACATTTTTGTTTGATTTATGTCAAGTGATATTTTCACCTAGAACCCAAAGGGGGGGGGTATTGGCACTTTTCATGGAAAAATGTGAAAAATTAAATTTTCTAAAAATGAAATAAATGCCTTATAAACACCGCAAACATTCACTCTAAAACAGAAGATTTTTGTTTTCGCAATATTTTTAGAAATTTGGGCTCTTTTAGTAACATTAACACCTCGGCTGAAGCATCTTTTATGATCATTTATTGTCTTTCAGGATACATTCTGGGTTTTATTTTGTTTATTGATGAAAATGAACAACAACACACACCTTGGTACATTTTTGTTTGATTTGTGTCGAGTGAGATTTTCACCTAGAACCCAAAGGGGGGGGTATTGGCACTTTTCATGGAAAAATGTGAAAAATTAAATTTTCTAAAAATGAAATAAATGCCTTCTAAACACCTCAAACATTCACTCTACACCGGAAGATTGTTGTTTTTCGAAATATTTTTAGAAATTTGGGCTCTTTTAGTAACTTTATAACTTGCACTAAAGCATCTTTTATGCTAATTTCTTGTCTTTCAGGTTTAATTCTGGGTTTTATTTTGTTTATTTGATGAATATGAACAACAATACACACCAAGGAAACATTTTTGTTTGATTTGTGTCGAGTGAGATTTTCACCTAGATCCCAAAGGGGGGGGTATTGGAATTTTTCATGGAAAAATGTTAAAAATTAAATTTTCTAAAAATAAAATATACGCCTTCTAAACACCTCAAACATTCACTCTAATACAGAAGATTGTTGTTTTTCGCAATTATTTTAGAAATGTGGGCTCTTTTAGTAACATTAACACCTGGGCTGAAGCATCTTTTATGATCATTTATTGTCTTTCAGGATTCATTCTGGGTTTTATTTTGTTTATTTGATGAAAATGAACAACAATACACACCTTGGATACATTTTTGTTTGATTTGTGTCGAGTGAGATTTTCACCTAGAACCCAAAGGGTATTGGCACTTTTCATGGAAAAATGTGAAAAATTAAATTTTCTAAAAATGAAATAAATGCCTTCTAACACCTCAAACATTCACTCTAAAACAGAAGATTGTTGTTTTTCGCAATATTTTTAGAAATTTGGGCTCTTTTAGTAACATTAAAACATGCGCTGAAGCAACTGTTATGCTCATTTCTTGTCTTTCAGGATTAATTCTGGGTTTTATTTTGTTTATTTG
The DNA here is from genome assembly GCF_022747635.1 of Hetaerina americana. Lineage (NCBI taxonomy): Eukaryota > Metazoa > Arthropoda > Insecta > Odonata > Calopterygidae > Hetaerina > Hetaerina americana. The sequence goes on from NW_027286089.1 coordinate 21,962, forward strand.
ATGAAAATGAACAACAATACACACCATGGAAACATTTTTGTTTGATTTATGTCAAGTGAGATTTTCACCTTGAACCCAAAGGGGGGGGTATTGGCACTTTTCATGGAAAAATGTGAAAAATTAAATTTTCTAAAAATGAAATAAATGCCTTATAAACACCTCAAACATTCACTCTAAAACAGAAAATTGTTGTTTTTCGCAATATTTTTAGAAATTTGGGTATTTTTAGTAACATTAACACCTCGGCTGAAGCATCTTTTATGATCATTTATTGTCTTTCAGGATACATTCTGGGTTTTATTTTGTTTATTTGATGAAAATGAACAACAATACACACCTTGGTACATTTTTGTTTGATTTGTGTCGAGTGAGATTTTCACCTATAACCCAAAGGGGGGGTATTGGCACTTTTCATGGAAAAATGTGAAAAATAAAATTTTCTAAAAATGAAATAAATGCCTTTTAAACACCAAAAACATTCACTCTAAAACAGAAGATTGTCGTTTTTCGCAATATGTTTAGAAATATTGGCTCTTTTAGTAACATTAACACCTGGGCTGAAGCATCTTTTATGATCATTTATTGTCTTTCAGGATTCATTCTGGGTTTTATTTTGTTTATTTAATGAAAATGAACAACAATACACACCATGGAAACATTTTTGATTGATTTTTGTCGAGTGAGATTTTCACCTAGAACCCAAAGGGGGGGTATATGCACTTTTCATGGAAAAATGTGAAAAACTAAATTTTTTAAAAATGAAATAAATTCCTTCTAAACACCTCAAACATTCACTCTAAAACAGAAGATTTTTGTTTTTCGCAATATTTTTAGATATTTGGGCTCTTTTAGTAACATTAACACTTGCACTAAAGCATCTTTTATGCTAATTTCTTGTCTTTCAGGTTTAATTCTTGGTTTTATTTTGTTTATTTGATGAATATGAACAACAATACACACCAAGGAAACATTTTTGTTTGATTTGTGTCGAGTGAGATTTTCACCTAGATCTCAAAGGGGGGGGGTATTGGCATTTTTCATGGAAAAATGTTAAAAATTAAATTTTCTAAAAATAAAATGAACGCCTTCTAAACATCTCAAACATTCACTCTAATACAGAGGATTGTTGTTTTTCGCAATTATTTTAGAAATGTGGGCTCTTTTAGTAACATTAACACCTGGGCTGAAGCATCTTTTATGATCATTTATTGTCTTTCAGGATTCATTCTGGGTTTTATTTTGTTTATTTGATGAAGATGAACAACAATAAAAACCTTGGATACATTTTTGATTGATTTGTGTCGAGTGAGATTTTCACCTAGAACCCAAGGGGGGGGGGTATTGGCACTTTTCATGGAAAAATGTGAAAAATTAAATTTTCTAAAAATGAAATAAATGCCTTCTAAACACCTCAAACATTCACTCTAAAACAGAAGATGGTTGTTTTTCGCAATATTTTTAGAAATTTTGGGCTCTTTTAATACAACATTAACACTTTCGCTGAAGCAACTTTTATGCTCATTTCTTGTCTTTCAGGATTAATTCTGGGTTTTATTTTGTTTATTTCATGAAAATGAACAACAATACACACCATGGAAACATTTTTGTTTGATTTGTGTCAAGTGAGATTTTCACCTAGATCCCAAAGGGGGGGGGTATTGGCATTTTTCATGGAAAAATGTTAAAAATTGAATTTTCTAAAAATAAAATAAACTCCAACTAAACACCTCAAACATTCACTCTAATACAGAAGATTGTTGTTTTTCGCAATTATTTTAGAAATGTGGGCTCTTTTAGTAACATTAACACCTGGGCTGAAGCATCTTTTATGATTATTTATTGTCTTTCAGGATTCATTCTGGGTTTTATTTTGTTTATTTGATGAAAATGAACAACAATACACACCATGGAAACATTTTTGTTTGATTTATGTCAAGTGATATTTTCACCTAGAACCCAAAGGGGGGGGTATTGGCACTTTTCATGGAAAAATGTGAAAAATTAAATTTTCTAAAAATGAAATAAATGCCTTATAAACACCGCAAACATTCACTCTAAAACAGAAGATTTTTGTTTTTCGCAATATTTTTAGAAATTTGGGCTCTTTTAGTAACATTAACACCTCGGCTGAAGCATCTTTTATGATCATTTATTGTCTTTCAGGATACATTCTGGGTTTTATTTTGTTTATTTGATGAAAATGAACAACAATACACACCTTGGTACATTTTTGTTTGATTTGTGTCAAGTGAGATTTTCACCTAGAACCCAAAGGTGGGGGTATTGGCACTTTTCATGGAAAAATGTGAAAAATTAAATTTTCTAAAAATGAAATAAATGCCTTCTAAACACCTCAAACATTCACTCTAAAACAGAAGATTCTTGTTTTTCGCAATATTTTTAGAAATTTGGGCTCTTTTAGTAACATTAACACCTGGGCTGAAGCATCTTTTATGATCATTTATTGTCTTCCAGGATTCATTCTGGGTTTTATTTTGTTTATTTGATGAAAATGAACAACAATACACACCTTGGATCCATTTTTGTTTGATTTGTGTCGAGTGAGATTTTCACCTAGAACCCAAAGGGGGGGGGGTATTGGCACTTTTCATGGAAAAATGTGAAAAATTAAATTTTCTAAAAATGAAATAAATCCCTTCTAAACACCTCAAACATTCACTCTAAAACAGAAGATTGTTGTTTTTCGCAATATTTTTAGAAATTTGGGCTCTTTTAGTAACATTAACACCTGGGCTGAAGCATCTTTTATGATCATTTATTGTCTTTCAGGATTCATTCTGGGTTTTATTTTGTTTATTTGATGAAAATGAACAAATATACACACCTTGGATACATTTTTGTTTGATTTGTGTCGAGTGAGATTTTCACCTAGAACCCAAAGGGGGGGGGTATTGGCACTTTTCATGGAAAAATGTGAAAAATTAAATTTTCTAAAAATGAAATAAATCCCTTCTAAACACCTCAAACATTCACTCTAAAACAGAAGATTGTTGTTTTTCGCAATATTTTTAGAAATTTGGGCTCTTTTAGTAACATTAACACCTGGGCTGAAGCATCTGTTATGCTCATTTCTTGTCTTTCAGGATTAATTCTGGTTTTTATTTTGTTTATTTGATGAAAATGAACAACAATACACACCATGGAAACATTTTTGTTTGATTTGTGTCGAGTGAGATTTTCACCTAGAACCCAAAGGGGGGGGTATTGGCACTTTTCATGGAAAAATGTGAAAAATTAAATTTTCTAAAAATGAAATAAATGCCTTCTAAACACCTCAAACATTCACTCTAAAACAGAAGATTGTTGTTTTTCGAAATATTTTTAGAAATTTGGGCTCTTTTAGTAACTTTATAACTTGCGCTGAAGCAACTTTTATGCTCATTTCTTGTCTTTCAGGATTAATTCTGGGTTCTACATTGTTTATTTGATAAAAATGAACAACAATACACACCATGGAAACATTTTTGTTTGATTTGTGTCGAGTGAGATTTTCACCTAGAACCCAAAGGGGGGGTATTGGCACTTTTCATGGAAAAATGTGAAAAATTAAATTTTCTAAAAATGAAATAAATGCCTTCTAAACACCTCAAACATTCACTCTAAAACAGAAGATTGTTGTTTTGCGCAATATTTTTAGAAATTTGGGCTCTTTTAGTAACATTAACACCTGGGCTGAAGCATCTTTTATGCTCATTTCTTGTCTTTCAGGATTAATTCTGGGTTTTATTTTGTTTATTTGATGAAAATGAACAACAATACACACCATGGAAACATTTTTGTTTGATTTGTGTCGAGTGAGATTTTCACCTAGAACCCAAAGGGGGGGGTATTGGCACTTTTCATGGAAAAATGTGAAAAATTAAATTTTCTAAAAATGAAATAAATGCCTTCTAAACACCTCAAACATTCACTCTAAAACAGAAGATGGTTGTTTTTCGCAATATTTTGAGAAGTTTTGGGCTCCTTTAGTAACATTAACACTTTCGCTGAAGCAACTTTTATGCTCATTTCATGTCTTTCCCCCTCCCTTTTCCCCCCCCTTCCCTTCCCCCCCCCCCCCCCCCCCACCCCTTTCCCATTTTCTTTCCCCCCCCCCCTCCCGTTTCCCCCCCTTTCCCCCCTTCCCCCCCCCCCCCCTTGTGCCCCCCCCGCCCCCTCCCCATGGAAAAATGTTAAAAATTGAATTTTCTAAAAATAAAATAAACGCCTTCTAAACACCTCAAACATTCACTCTAATACAGAAGATTGTTTTTTTCGCATTATTTAAGAAATGTGGGCTCTTTTAGTAACATTAACACCTGGGCTGAAGCATCTTTTATGATCATTTATTGTCTTTCAGGATTCATTCTGGGTTTATTTTGTTTATTTGATGAAAATAACAACAATACACACCATGGAAACATTTTTGTTTGATTTATGTCAAGTGATATTTTCACCTAGAACCCAAAGGGGGGGTATTGGCACTTTTCATGGAAAAATGTGAAAATTAATTTTCTAAAAATGAAATAAATGCCTTCTATACACCTCAAACATTCACTCTAAAACAGAAGATTGTTGTTTTTCGCAATATTTTTAGAAATTTGGGCTCTTTTAGTAACATTAACACCTCGGCTGAAGCATCTTTTATGATCATTTATTGTCTTTCAGGATACATTCTGGGTTTTATTTTGTTTATTTGATGAAAATGAACAACAATACACACCTTGGTACATTTTTGTTTGATTTGGGTCAAGTGAGATTTTCATCTAGAACCCAAAGGGGGGGGTATTGGCACTTTTCATGGAAAAATGTGAAAAATTAAATTTTCTAAAAATGAAATAAATGCCTTCTGAACACCTCAAACATTCACTCTAAAACAGAAGATTGTTGTTTTTCGCAATATTTTAGAAATTGGGCTCTTTTAGTAACATTAACACCTGGGCTGAAGCATCTTTTATGCTCATTTCTTGTCTTTCAGGATTAATTCTGGGTTTTATTTTGTTTATTTGATAAAACTGAACAACAATACACACCATGGAAACATTTTTGTTTGATTTGTGTCGAGTGAGATTTTCACCTAGAACCCAAAGGGGGGGTATTGGCACTTTTCATGGAAAAATGTGAAAATTAAATTTTCTAAAAATGAAATAAATGCCTTCTAAACACCTCAAACATTCACTCTAAAACAGAAGATTGTTGTTTTTTCGAAATATTTTTAGAAATTTGGGCTCTTTTAGTAACTTTATAACTTGGGCTGAAGCAACTTTTATGCTCATTTCTTGTCTTTCAGGATTAATTCTGGGTTTTACATTGTTTATTTGATAAAAATGAACAACAATACACACCATGGAAACATTTTTGTTTGATTTGTGTCGAGTGAGATTTCACCTAGAACCCAAAGGGGGGGGTATTGGCACTTTTCATGGAAAAATGTGAGAAATTAAATTTTCTAAAAAGGAAATAAATGCCTTCTAAACACCTCAAACATTCACTCTAAAAAAGAAGATTGTTGTTTTTCGCAATATTTTTAGAAATTTGGGCTCTTTTAGTAACATTAACACCAGGGCTGAAGCATCTTTTATGATCATTTATTGTCTTTCAGGATACATTCTGGGTTTTATTTTGTTTATTTGATGAAATGAACAACAATACACACCTTGGATACATTTTTGTTTGATTTGTGACGAGTGAGATTTTCACCTAGAACCCAAAGGGGGGGGTATTAGCACTTTTCATGGAAAAATGTGAAAAATTAAATTTTCTAAAAATGAAATAAATGCCATCTAAACATCTCAAACATTCACTCTAAAACAGAAGATTGTTGTTTTTCGCAATATTTTTAGAAATTTGGGCTCTTTTAGTAACATTAACACCTGGGCTGAAGCATCTTTTATGCTCATTTCTTGTCTTTCAGGATTAATTCTGGGTTTTATTTTGTTTATTTGATGAAAACGAACAACAATACACACCATGGAAACATTTTTGTTTGATTTGTGTCGAGTGAGATTTTCACCTAGAACCCAAAGGGGGGGGGTTTTGGCACTTTTCATGGAAAAATGCTGAAAAATTAAATTTTCTAAAAATGAAATAAATGCCTTCTAAACCCCTCAAACATTCACTCTAAAACAGAAGATTGTTGTTTTTCGAAATATTTTTAGAAATTTGGGCTCTTTTAGTAACTTTATAACTTGCGCTGAAGCAACTTTTATGCTCATTTCTTGTCTTTCAGGATTAATTCTGGTTTTACTTGTTTATTTGATAAAAATGAACAACAATACACACCATGGAAACATTTTTGTTTGAATTGTGTCAAGGGAGATTTTCACCTAGAAGCCAAAGGGGGGGGTATTGGCACTTTTCATGGAAAAATGTGAAAAATTAAATTTTCTAAAAATGAAATAAATGCCTTATAAACACCTCAAACATTCACTCTAATACGGAAGATTGTTGTTTTTCGCCATATTTTAAGAAATTTGGGCTCTTTTAGCAACATAAACACCTGGGCTGATGCATCTTTTATGATCATTTATTGTCTTTTAGGATACATTCTGGTTTTATTTTATTTATTTGATGAAAATGAACAACAATACACACCTTGGATATATTTTTGTTTGATTTGTGTCGAGTGAGATTTTCACCTAGAACCCAAAGGGTATTGGCACTTTCATGGAAAAATGTGAAAAATTAAATTTTCTAAAAAATGAAATAAATGCCTTCTAAACACCTCAAACATTCACTCTAAAACAGAAGATTGTTGTTTTTTCGCAATATTTTAGAAATTTGGACTCTTTTTGTAACATTAACACATGCGCTGAAGCAACTTTTATGCTCATTTCTTGTCTTTCAGGATACATTCTGGGTTTTATTTTGTTTATTTGATGAAAATGAACAACAATACACACCATGGTACATTTTTGTTTGATTTGTGTCGAGTGAGATTTTCACCTAGAACCCAAAGGGGGGGGTATTGGCACTTTTCATGGAAAAATGTGAAAAATTAAATTTTCTAAAAATGAAATAAATGCCTTCTAAACACCTCAAACATTCACTCTACAACAGAAGATTGTTGTTTTTCGCAATATTTTTAGAAATTTGGGCTATTTTAGTAACATTAACACCTGGCTGAAGCATCTTTTATGATCATTTATTGTCTTTCAGGATTCATTCTGGGTTTTATTTTGTTTATTTGATGAAAATGAACAACAATACACACCTTGGATACATTTTTGTTTGATTTGTGTCGAGTGAGATTTTCACCTAGAACCCAAAGGGGGGGGGGGGGTTTTGGCACTTTTCATGGAAAAATGTGAAAAATTAAATTTTCTAAAAATGAAATAAATGCCTTCTAAACACCTCAAACATTCACTCTAAAACAGAAGATTGTTGTTTTTCGCAATATTTTTAGAAATTTGGGCTCTTTTAGTAACATAAACACCTGGGCTGAAGCATCTTTTATGCTCATTTCTTGTCTTTCAGGATTAATTCTGGGTTTTATTTTTTTATTTGATGAAAATGAACAAGCAATACACACCATGGAAACATTTTTGTTTGATTTGTGTCGAGTGAGATTTTCACCTAGAACCAAAGGGGGGGGTATTGGCACTTTTCATGGAAAAATGTGAAAAATTAAATTTTCTAAAAATGAAATAAATGCATTCTAAACACTCAAACATTCACTCTAAAACAGAAGATTGTTTTTTTTTCGAAATATTTTTAGAAATTTGGGCTCTTTTAGTAACATTAACACCTGGGCTGAAGCATCTTTTATGCTCATTTCTTGTCTTTCAGGATTAATTCTGGGTTTTTATTTTGTTTATTTGATGAAAATGAACAACAATACACACCATGGAAACATTTTTGTTTGATTTTGTGTCGAGTGAGATTTTCACCTAGAACCCAAAGGGGGGGGTATTGGCACTTTTTCATGGAAAAATGTGAAAAATTAAATTTTCTAAAAATGAAATAAATGCCTTCTAAACACCTCAAACATCACTCTAAAACAGAAGATTGTTGTTTTTTCGAAATATTTTTAGAAATTTGGTCTCTTTTAGTAACTTTATAACTTGCGCTGAAGCAACTTTATGCTCATTTCTTGCCTTTCAGGATTAAATCTGGTTTTACATTGTTTATTTGATAAAAATGAACAACAATACACACCATGGAAACATTTTTGTTTGAATTGTGTCAAGGGAGATTTTCACCTAGAAGCCAAAGGGGGGGGGTATTGGCACTTTTCATGGAAAAATGTGAAAAATTAAATTTTCTAAAAATGAAATAAATGCCTTAATAAACACCTCAAACATTCACTCTAATACAGAAGATTAGTTGTTTTTCGCCATATTTTAAGAAATTTGGGCTCTTTTAGCAACATTAACACCTGGGCTGAAAGCATCTTTTATGATCATTTATTGTCTTTCAGGATACATTCTGGGTTTTATTTTGTTTATTTGATGAAAATGAACAACAATACACACCTTGGATACATTTTTGTTTGATTTGTGTCGAGTGAGATTTTCACCTAGAACCCAAAGGGGGGGGGTATTGGCACTTTTCATGAAAAATGTGAAAAATTAAATTTTCTAAAAATGAAATAAATGCCTTCTAAACACCTCAAACATTCACTCTACACCGGAAGATTGTTGTTTTTCGAAATATTTTTAGAAATTGTGGCTCTTTTAGTAACTTTATAACTTGCACTAAAGCATCTTTTATGCTAATTTCTTGTTTTTCAGGTTTAATTCTGGGTTTTATTATGTTTATTTGATGAATATGAACAACAATACACACCAAGGAAACATTTTTGTTTGATTGTGTCGAGTGAGATTTTCACCTAGATCCCAAAGGGGGGGTATTGGAATTTTTCATGGAAAAATGTTAAAAATTAAATTTCTAAAAATAAAATAAAAGCCTTCTAAACACCTCAAACATTCACTCTAATACAGAAGATTGTTGTTTTTTCGCAATTATTTTAGAAATGTGGGCTCTTTTAGTAACATTAACACCTGGGCTGAAGCATCTTTTATGATCATTTATTGTTTTTCAGGATTCATTCTGGGTTTTATTTTGTTTATTTGATGAAAATGAACAACAATACACACCTTGGATACATTTTTGATTGATTTGTGTCGAGTGAGATTTTCACCTAGAACCCAAGGGGGGGGTATTGGCACTTTTCATGGAAAAATGTGAAAAATTAAATTTTCTAAAAATGAAATAAATGCCTTCTAAACACCTCAAACATTCACTCTAAAACAGAAGATGGTTGTTTTTTTCGCAATATTTTAGAAATTTTGGGCTCTTTTAGTAACATTAACACTTTCGCTGAAGCAACTTTATGCTCATTTCTTGTCTTTCAGGATTAATTCTGGGTTTTTTTTTGTTTATTTCATGAAAATGAACAACAATACACACCATGGAAACATTTTTGTTTGATTTATGTCAAGTGATATTTTCACCTAGAACCCAAAGGGGGGGGTATTGGCACTTTTCATGGAAAAATGTGAAAAATTAAATTTTCTAAAAATGAAATAAATGCCTTCTAAACACCTCAAACATTCACTCTACACCGAAAGATTGTTGTTTTTCGAAATATTTTTAGAAATTTGGGCTCTTTTAGTAACTTTATAACTTGCACTAAAGCATCTTTTATGCTCATTTCTTGTCTTTCAGGATTAATTCTGGGTTTTATTTTGTTTATTTGATGAAAACGAACAACAATACACACCATGGAAACATTTTTGTTTGATTTGTGTCGAGTGAGATTTTCACCTAGAACCCAAAGGGGGGGGGTATTGGCACTTTTCATGGAAAAATGTGAAAAATTAAATTTTCTAAAAATGAAATAAATGCCTTCTAAACCCCTCAAACATTCACTCTAAAACAGAAGATTGTTGTTTTTTCGAAATATTTTTAGAAATTTGGGCTCTTTTAGTAACTTTATAACTTGCGCTGAAGCAACTTTTATGCTCATTTCTTGTCTTTCAGGATTAATTCTGGGTTTTACATTGTTTATTTGATAAAAATGAACAACATACACACCAAGGAAACATTTTTGTTTGAATTGTGTCAAGGGAGATTTCACCTAGAAGCCAAAGGGGGGGGTTATTGGCACTTTTCATGGAAAAATGTGAAAAATTAAATTTTCTAAAAATGAAATAAATGCCTTATAAACACCTCAAACATTCACTCTAATACGGAAGATTGTTGTTTTTTCGCCATATTTAAGAAATTTGGGCTCTTTTAGCAACATAAACACCTGGGCTGATGCATCTTTTATGATCATTTATTGTCTTTTAGGATACATTCTGGGTTTTATTTTATTTATTTGATGAAAATGAACAACAATACACACCTTGGATATATTTTTGTTTGATTTGTGTCGAGTGAGATTTTCACCTAGAACCCAAAGGGTATTGCACTTTTCATGGAAAATGTGAAAAATTAAATTTTCTAAAAATGAAATAAATGCCTTCTAAACACCTCAAACATTCACTCTAAACAGAAGATTGTTGTTTTTCGCAATATTTTTAGAAATTTGGGCTCTTTTTGTAACATTAACACATGCGCTGAAGCAACTTTTATGCTCATTTCTTGTCTTTCAGGATACATTCTGGGTTTTATTTTGTTTATTTGATGAAAATGAACAACAATACACACCTTGGTACATTTTTGTTTGATTTGTGTCGAGTGAGATTTTCACCTAGAACCCAAAGGGGGGGTATTGGCACTTTTCATGGAAAAATGTGAAAAATTAAATTTTCTAAAAATGAAATAAATGCCTTCTAAACACCTCAAACATTCACTCTACAACAGAAGATTGTTGTTTTTCGCAATATTTTTAGAAATTTGGGCTATTTTAGTAACATTAACACCTGGGCTGAAGCATCTTTTATGATCATTTATTGTCTTTCAGGATTCATTCTGGGTTTTATTTTGTTTATTTGATGAAAATGAACAACAATACACACCTTGGATACATTTTTGTTTTGATTTGTGTCGAGTGAGATTTTCACCTAGAACCCAAAGGGGGGGGGGTTTTGGCACTTTTCATGGAAAAATGTGAAAAATTAAATTTTCTAAAAATGAAATAAATGCCTTCTAAACACCTCAAACATTCACTCTAAAACAGAAGATTGTTGTTTTTTCGCAATATTTTTAGAAATTTGGGGCTCTTTTAGTAACATTAACACCTGGGCTGAAGCATCTTTTATGCTCATTTCTTGTCTTTCAGGATTAATTCTGGGGTTTTATTTTTTTTATTTGATGAAAATGAACAACAATACACACCATGGAAACATTTTTGTTTGATTTGTGTCGAGTGAGATTTTCACCTAGAACCCAAAGGGGGGGGTATTGGCACTTTTCATGGAAAAATGTGAAAATTAAATTTTCTAAAAATGAAATAAATGCCTTCTAAACACCTCAAACATTCACTCTAAAACAGAAGATTGTTGTTTTTCGAAATATTTTTAGAAATTTGGGCTCTTTTAGTAACATTAACACCTGGGCTGAAGCATCTTTTATGCTCATTTTCTTGTCTTTCAGGATTAATTCTGGGTTTTATTTTGTTTATTTGATGAAAATGAACAACAATACACACCATGGAAACATTTTTGTTTGATTTGTGTCGAGTGAGATTTTCACCTAGAACCCAAAGGGGGGGGTATTGGCACTTTTCATGGAAAATGTGAAAAATTAAATTTTCTAAAAATGAAATAAATGCCTTCTAAACACCTCAAACATTCACTCTAAAACAGAAGATTGTTGTTTTTTCGAAATATTTTTAGAAATTTGGGCTCTTTTAGTAACTTTATAACTTGCGCTGAAGCAACTTTAATGCTCATTTCTTGTCTTTCAGGATTAAATCTGGGTTTTACATTGTTTATTTGATAAAAAATGAACAACAATACACACCATGGAAACATTTTTGTTTGAATTGTGTCAAGGGAGATTTTCACCTAGAAGCCAAAGGGGGGGGTATTTGGCACTTTTCATGGAAAAATGTGAAAAATTAAATTTTCTAAAATGAAATAAATGCCTTATAAACACCTCAAACATTCACTCTAATACAGAAGATTGTTGTTTTTTCGCCATATTTTAAGAAATTTGGGCTCTTTTAGCAACATTAACACCTGGGCTGAAGCATCTTTTATGATCATTTATTGTCTTTCAGGATACATTCTGGGTTTTATTTTGTTTATTTGATGAAAATGAACAACAATACACACCTTTGATACATTTTTGTTTGATTTGTGTCGAGTGAGATTTCACCTAGAACCAAAGGGGGGGGTATTGGCACTTTTCATGGAAAAATGTGAAAAATTAAATTTTCTAAAAATGAAATAAATGCCTTCTAAACACCTCAACATTCACTCTACACCGGAAGATTGTTGTTTTTCGAAATATTTTTAGAAATTTGGGCTCTTTTAGTAACTTTATAACTTGCACTAAAGCATCTTTTATGCTAATTTCTTGTCTTTCAGGTTTAATTCTGGGTTTTATTATGTTTATTTGATGAATATGAACAACAATACACACCAAGGAAACATTTTGTTTGATTTGTGTCGAGTGAGATTTTCACCTAGATCCCAAAGGGGGGGTATTGGCATTTTTCATGGAAAATGTTAAAAATTAAATTTTCTAAAAATAAAATAAACGCCTTCTAAACACCTCAAACATTCACTAATACAGAAGATTGTTGTTTTTCGCAATTATTTTAGAAATGTGGCTCTTTTAGTAACATTAACACCTGGGCTGAAGCATCTTTTATGATCATTTATTGTCTTTCAGGATTCATTCTGGGTTTTATTTTGTTTATTTGATGAAAATGAACAACAATGACACACCATGGAAACATTTTTTGTTTGATTTGTGTCAAGTGAGATTTCACCTAGATCCCAAAGGGGGGGTATTGGCACTTTTCATGGAAAAATGTTAAAAATTAAATTTTCTAAAAATAAAATAAACGCCTTCTAAACACCTCAAACATTCACTCTAATACAGAAGATTGTTGTTTTTTCGCAATTATTTTAGAAATGTGGGCTCTTTTAGTAACATTAACACCTGGGCTGAAGCATCTTTTATGATCATTTATTGTCTTTCAGGATTCATTCTGGGTTTTATTTTGTTTATTTGATGAAAATGAACAACAATACACACCTTGGATACATTTTTGATTGATTTGTGTCGAGTGAGATTTTCACCTAGAACCCAAGGGGGGGTATTGGCACTTTTCATGGAAAAATGTGAAAAATTAAATTTTCTAAAAATGAAATAAATGCCTTCTAAACACCTCAAACATTCACTCTAAAACAGAAGATGGTTGTTTTTCGCAATATTTTTAGAAATTTTGGGCTCTTTTAGTAACATTAACACTTTCGCTGAAGCAACTTTTATGCTCATTTCTTGTCTTTCAGGATTAATTCTGGGTTTTTTTTTTTGCTTATTTCATGAAAATGAACAACAATACACACCATGGAAACATTTTTGTTTGATTTATGTCAAGTGATATTTTCACCTAGAACCCAAAGGGGGGGTATTGGCACTTTTCATGGAAAAATGTGAAAAATTAAATTTTCTAAAAATGAAATAAATGCCTTCTAAACACCTCAAACATTCACTCTACACCGAAAGATTGTTGTTTTTCGAAATATTTTTAGAAATTTGGGCTCTTTTAGTAACTTTATAACTTGCACTAAAGCATCTTTTATGCTAATTTCTTGTCTTTCAGGTTTAATTCTGGGTTTTATTTTGTTTATTTGATGAATATGAACAACAATACACACCAAGGAAACATTTTTGTTTGATTTGTGTCGAGTGAGATTTTCACCTAGATCCCAAAGGGGGGGGGTATTGGAATTTTTCATGGAAAAATGTAAAAATTAAATTTTCTAAAAATAAAATAAACGCCTTCTAAACACCTCAAACATTCACTCTAATACAGAAGATTGTTGTTTTTCGCAATTATTTTAGAAATGTGGGCTCTTTTAGTAACATTAACACCTGGGCTGAAGCATCTTTTATGATCATTTATTGTCTTTCAGGATTCATTCTGGGTTTTATTTTGTTTATTTGATGAAAATGAAAACCAATACACACCTTGGATACATTTTTGATTGATTTGTGTCGAGTGAGATTTTCACCTAGAACCCAAGGGGGGGGTATTGGCACTTTTCATGGAAAATGTGAAAAATTAAATTTTCTAAACATGAAATAAATGCCTTCTAAACACCTCAAACATTCACTCTAAAACAGAAGATTGTTGTTTTTCGCAATATTTTTAGAAATTTGGGCTCTTTTAGTAACATTAACACCTGGGCTGAAGCATCTTTTATGATCATTTATTGTCTTTCAGGATTCATTCTGGGTTTTATTTAGTTTATTTGATGAAAATGAACAACAATACACACCTTGGATACATTTTTGCTTGATTTGTGTCGAGTGAGATTTTCACCTAGAACCCAAAGGGGGGGGTATTGGCACTTTTCATGGAAAAATGTGAAAAATTAAATTTCTAAAAATGAAATAAATGCCTTCTAAACACCTCAAACATTCACTCTAAAACAGAAGATTGTTGTTTTTCGCAATATTTTTAGAAATTTGGGCTCTTTTAGTATCATTAACACCTGGGCTGAAGCATCTTTTATGCTCATTTCTTGTCTTTCAGGATTAATTCAGGGTTTTATTTTGTTTATTTGATGAAAATGAACAACAATACACACCATGGAAACATTTTTGTTTGATTTGTGTCGAGTGAGATTTTCACCTAGAACCCAAAGGGGGGGTATTGGCATTTTTCATGGAAAAATGTTAAAAATTAAATTTTCTAAAATAAAATAAACGCCTTCTAAACACCTCAAACATTCACTCTAATACAGAAGATTGTTGTTTTTTCGCAATTATTTAGAAATGTGGGCTCTTTTAGTAACATAACACCTGGGCTGAAGCATCTTTTATGATCATTTATTGTCTTTCAGGATTCATTCTGGGTTTTATTTTGTTTATTGATGAAAATGAACAACAATACACACCTTGGATACATTTTTGATTGATTTGTGTCAAGTGAGATTTTCACCTAGAACCCAAGGGGGGGGGTATTGGCACTTTTCATGGAAAAATGTGAAAAATTAAATTTTCTAAAAATGAAATAAATGCCTTCTAAACACCTCAAACATTTACTCTAAAACAAAGGATGGTTGTTTTTCGCAATATTTTTAGAAATTTTGGGCTCTTTTAGTAACATTAACACTTTATCTGAAGCAACTTTTATGCTCATTTCTTGTCTTTCAGGATTAATTCTGGGTTTTATTTTGTTTATTTCATGAAAATGAACAACAATACACACCATGGAAACATTTTTGTTTGATTTGTGTCAAGTGAGATTTTCACCTAGATCCCAAAGGGGGGGGTATTGGCACTTTTCATGGAAAAATGTGAAAAATTAAATTTTCTAAAAATGAAATAAATGCCTTCTAAACACCTCAAACATTCACTCTAAAACAGAAGATGGTTGTTTTTCGCAATATTTTTAGAAATTTTGGGCTCTTTTAGTAACATTAACACTTCGCTGAAGCAACTTTTATGCTCATTTCTTGTCTTTCAGGATTAATTCTGGGTTTTATTTTGTTTATTTCATGAAAATGAACAACAATACACACCATGGAAACATTTTTGTTTGATTTGTGTCAAGTGAGATTTTCACCTAGATCCCAAAGGGGGGGGTATTGGCATTTTTCATGGAAAAATGTTAAAAATTGAATTTTCTAAAAATAAAATAAACGCCTTCTAAACACCTCAAACATTCACTGTAATACAGAAGATTGTTGTTTTTCGCATTATTTTAGAAATGTGGGCTCTTTTAGTAACATTAACACCTGGGCTGAAGCATCTTTTATGATCATTTATTGTCTTTCAGGATACATTCTGGGTTTTATTTTGTTTATTTGATGAAAATGAACTACAATACACACCTTGGTACATTTTTGTTTGATTGTGTCGAGTGAGATTTTCACCTAGACCCAAAGGGGGGGGGGTATTGGCACTTTTCATGGAAAAATGTGAAAAATTAAATTTTCTAAAAATGAAATAAATGCCTTCTAACACCTCAAACATTCACTCTAAAACAGAAGATTGTTGTTTTTCGCAATATTTTTAGAAATTTGGGCTCTTTTAGTAACATTTATTCCTGGGCTGAAGCATCTTTTATGATCATTTATTGTCTTTCAGGATTCATTCTGGGTTTTATTTTGTTTATTTGATGAAAATGAACAACAATACACACCATGGAAACATTTTTGTTTGATTTATGTCAAGTGATATTTTCACCTAGAACCCAAAGGGGGGGGTATTGGCACTTTTCATGGAAAAATGTGAAAATTAAATTTTCTAAAAATGAAATAAATGCCTAATAAACACCTCAAACATTCACTCTAAAACAGAAGATTGTTGTTTTTCGCAATATTTTTAGAAATTTGGGCTCTTTTAAAACATTAACACCTCGGCTGAAGCATCTTTTATGATCATTTATTGTCTTTCAGGATACATTCTGGGTTTTATTTTGTTTATTTGATGAAAATGAACAACAATACACACCTTGGTACATTTTTGTTTGATTTGTGTCGAGTGAGATTTTCACCTAGAACCCAAAGGGGGGGGTATTGGCACTTTTCATGGAAAAATGTGAAAAATTAAATTTTCTAAAAATGAAATAAATGCCTTCTAAACACCTCAAACATTCACTCTAAAACAGAAGATTGTTGTTTTTCGCAATATTTTTAGAAATTTGGGCTCTTTTAGTAACATTTATTCCTGGGCTGAAGCATCTTTTATGATCATTTATTGTCTTTCAGGATTCATTCTGGGTTTTATTTTGTTTATTTGATGAAAATTAACAACAATACACACCTTGGATACATTTTTGTTTGATTTGTGTCGAGTGAAATTTTCACCTAGAACCCAAAGGGGGGGGTATTGGCACTTTTCATGGAAAAATGTGAAAAATTAAATTTTCTAAAATGAAATAAATGCCTTCTAAACACCTCAAACATTCACTCTAAAACAGAAGATTGTTGTTTTTCGCAATATTTTTAGAAATTTGGGCTCTTTTAGTAACATTTACACCAGGGCTGAAGCATCTTTTATGCTCATTTCTTGTCTTTCAGGATTATTTCTGGGTTTTATTTTGTTTATTTGATGAAAATGAACAACAATACACACCATGGAAACATTTTTGTTGGATTTGTGTCGAGTGAGATTTTCACCTAGAACCCAAAGGGGGGGCTATTGGCACTTTTCATGGAAAAATAAGAAAAATTAAATTTTCTAAAAATGAAATAATGCCTTCTAAACACTCAAACATTCACTCTAAAACAGAAGATTGTGTTTTTTTTCGCAATATTTTTAGAAATTTGGGCTCTTTTAGTAACTTTATAACTTGCGCTGAAGCAACTTTTATGCTCATTTCTTGTCTTTCAGGATTAATTCTGGTTTTATTTTGTTTATTTGATGAAATGAACAACAATACACACCTTGGATACATTTTTGTTTGATTTGTGTCGATTGAGATTTTCACCTAGAACCCAAAGGGGGGGGGGTATTGGCACCTTTCATGAAAAATGTGAAAAATTAAATTTTCTAAAAATGAAATAAATGCCTTCTAAACACCTCAAACATTCACTCTAAAACAGAAGATTGTTGTTTTTCGCAATATTTTAGAAATTTGGGCTCTTTTAGTAACTTTATAACTTGCGCTGAAGCAACTTTTATGCTCATTTCTTGTCTTTCAGGATTAATTCGGGTTTTACATTGTTTATTGATAAAATGAACAACAATACACACCATGGAAACATTTTTGTTTGAATTGTGTCAAGGGAGATTTTCACCTAGAAGCCAAAGGGGGGGTATTGGCACTTTTCATGGAAAAATGTGAAAAATTAAATTTTCTAAAAATGAAATAAATGCCTTATAACACCTCAAACATTCACTCTAATACAGAAGATTGTTGTTTTTCGCCATATTTTAAGAAATTTGGGCTCTTTTTGCAACATAAACACCTGGGCTGATGCATCTTTATGATCATTTTTGTCTTTCAGGATACATTCTGGGTTTTATTTTGTTTATTTGATGAAAATGAACAACAATACACACCTTGGATACATTTTTGTTTGATTTTTGACGAGTGAGATTTTCACCTCGAACCAAAAGGGTATTGCACTTTTCATGGAAAATGTGAAAATTAAATTTTCTAAAAATGAAATTAAATGCCTTCTAAACACCTCAAACATTCACTCTAAAACAGAAGATTGTTGTTTTTCGCAATATTTTTAGAAATTTGGGCTCTTTTAGTAACATTAACACCTGGGCTGAAGCAACTTTTATGCTCATTTCTTGTCTTTAAGGATTAATTCTGGTTTTATTTTGTTTATTTGATGAAAATGAACAACAATACACACCATGGAAACATTTTTGTTTGATTTATGTCAAGTGATATTTTCACCTAGAACCCAAAGGGGGGGTATTGGCACTTTTCATGGAAAAATGTGAAAAATTAAATTTTCTAAAAATGAAATAAATGCCTCATAAACACCTCAAACATTCACTCTAAAACAGAAGATTGTTGTTTTTTCGCAATATTTTTAGAAATTTGGGCTCTTTAAAAACATTAACACCTCGGCTGAAGCATCTTTTATGATCATTTATTGTCTTTCAGGATACATTCTGGGTTTTATTTTGTTTATTTGATGAAAATGAACAACAATACACACCTTGGTACATTTTTGTTTGATTTGTGTCGAGTGAGATTTTCACCTAGAACCCAAAGGGGGGGGTATTGGCACTTTTCATGGAAAAATGTGAAAAATTAAATTTTCTAAAAATGAAATAAATGCCTTCTAAACACCTCAAACATTCACTCTAAAACAGAAGATTGTTGTTTTTCGAAATATTTTTAGAAATTTGGGCTCTTTTAGTAACTTTATAACTTGCACTAAAGCATCTTTTATGCTAATTTCTTGTCTTTCAGGTTTAATTCTGGGTTTTATTTTGTTTATTTGATGAATATGAACAACAATACACACCAAGGAAACATTTTTGTTTGATTTGTGTCGAGTGAGATTTTCACCTAGATCCCAAAGGGGGGTATTGGAATTTTCATGGAAAAATGTTAAAATTAAATTTTCTAAAAATAAAATAAACGCCTTCTAAACACCTCAAAACATTCACTCTAATACAGAAGATTGTTGTTTTTCGCAATTATTTTAGAAATGTGGGCTCTTTTAGTAACATTAACACCTGGGCTGAAGCATCTTTTATGATCATTTATTGTCTTTCAGGATTCATTCTGGGTTTTATTTTGTTTATTTGATGAAAATGAACAACAATACACACCATGGAAACATTTTTGTTTGAATCGGTTCAAGTGAGATTTTCACCTAGAACCCAAAGGGGGGGGTATTGGCACTTTTCATGGAAAAATGTGAAAAATTAAATTTTCTAAAAATGAAATAAATGCCTAATAAACACCTCAAACATTCACTCTAAACAGAAGATTGTTGTTTTTCGCAATATTTTTAGAAATTTGGGCTCTTTTAAAAACATTAACACCTCGGCTGAAGCATCTTTTATGATCATTTATTGTCTTTCAGGATACATTCTGGGTTTTATTTTGTTTATTTGATGAAAATGAACAACAACACACACCTTGGTACATTTTTGTTTGATTTGTGTCGAGTGAGATTTTCACCTAGAACCAAAGGGGGGGTATTGACACTTTTCATGGAAAAATGTGAAAATTAAATTTCTAAAATGAAATAAATGCCTTCTAAACACCTCAAACATTCACTCTAAAACAGAAGATTGTTGTTTTTCGCAATATTTTTAGAAATTTGGGCTCTTTTAGTAACATTTACTCCTGGGCTGAAGCATCTTTTATGATCATTTATTGTCTTTCAGGATTCATTCTGGGTTTTATTTTGTTTATTTGATGAAAATTAACAACAATACACACCTTGGATACATTTTTGTTTGATTTGTGTCGAGGGAGATTTTCACCTAGAACCCAAAGGGGGGGGGTATTGGCACTTTTCATGGAAAAATGTGAAAATTAAATTTTCTAAAAATGAAATAAATGCCTTCTAAACACCTCAAACATTCACTTTAAAACAGAAGATTGTTGTTTTTCGCAATATTTTTAGAAATTTGGGCTCTTTAGTAACATTAACACCAGGGCTGAAGCATCTTTTATGCTCATTTCTTGTCTTTCAGATTAATTCTGGGTTTTATTTTGTTTATTTGATGAAAATGAACAACAATACACACCATGGAAACATTTTTGTTTGATTTGTGTCGAATGAGATTTTCACCTAGAACCCAAAGGGGGGACTATTAGCAATTTTCATGAAAAATGTGAAAAATTAAATTTTCTAAAAATGAAATAAATGCCTTCTAAACACCTCAAACATTCACTCTAAAACAGAAGATTGTGTTTTTTCGCAATATTTTTAGAAATTTGGGCTCTTTTAGTAACTTTATAACTTGCGCTGAAGCATTTTTTATGCTCATTTCTTGTCTTTCAGGATTAATTCTGGTTTTATTTTGTTTATTTGATGAAAATGAACAACAATACACACCTTGGATACATTTTTGTTGATTTGTGTCGTTAGAGATTTTCACCTAGAACCCAAAGGGGGGGGGTATTGGCACTTTACATGGAAAAATGTGAAAAATTAAATTTTCTAAAATGAAATAAATGCCTTCTAAACACCTCAAACATTCACTCTAAAACAGAAGATTGTTGTTTTTCGCAATATTTTAGAAATTTGGGCTCTTTTAGTAACATTAACACCGGGGCTGAAGCATCTTTTATGCTCATTTCTT
>NW_027286090.1:0-42720 GCF_022747635.1 Hetaerina americana
GATTCTAACCTTTAATGACCCCACATTTTTACGATTTTTGTTTAAATTCAATACTCACACTCTTATTAATAAAATTCACGCGTCTTTCGATCATCGTTCTCTATTAAATTACCTTCGTTTGTTCCTGTTTCATGGTTACAGCGATTCCAAAGGAGCATTGTTGATCCCGATTCTAACCTTTTATGACCCCACATTTTTACGATTTTTGTTTTAATTCAACACTCACACTCTTATTAATAAAATTCACGCGTCTTTCGATCATCGTTCTCTATTAAATAACCTTCGTTTGTTCCTGTTTCATGGTTACAGCGATTCCAAAGGAGCATTGTTGATCCCGATTCTAACCTTTAATGACCCCACATTTTTACGATTTTTGTTTTAATTCAACGCTCACACTCTTATTAATAAAATTCACGCGTCTTTCGATCATCGTTCTCTATTAAATTACCTTCGTTTGTTCCGATTTCCATGGTTACAGCGATTCCAAAGGAGCATTGTTGATCCCGATTCTAACCTTTTATGACCCCACATTTTTACGATTTTTGTTTTAATTCAACGCTCACACTCTTATTAATAAAATTCACGCGTCTTTCGATCATCGTTCTCTATTAAATAACCTTCGTTTGTTCCTGTTTCATGGTTACAGCGATTCCAAAGGAGCATTGTTGATCCCGGTCCAACCTTTAATGACCCCCATATTTTTACGACTTTTTTGTTTTAATTCAACGCTCACACTCTAATAAATAAAATTCACGCGTCTTTCGATCATCGTTCTCTATTAAATTTTCTTCGTTTGTTCCTGTTTCATGGTTACAGCGATTCCAAAGGAGCATTGTTGATCCCGATTCTAACCTTTAATGACCCCACATTTTTACGATTTTTGTTTAAATTCAACGCTCACACTCTTATAAATAAAATTCTCGCGTCTTTCGATCATCATTCTCTATTAAATTGCCTTCGTTTGTTCCGATTTTCATGGTTAAAGCGATTCCAAAGGAGCATTGTTGATCCCGATTCTAACCTTTAATGACCCCACATTTTTACGATTTTTGTTTAAATTCAATACTCACACTCTTATTAATAAAATTCACGCGTCTTTCGATCATCGTTCTCTATTAAATTACCTTCGTTTGTTCCTGTTTCATGGTTACAGCGATTCCAAAGGAGCATTGTTGATCCCGATTCTAACCTTTTATGACCCCACATTTTTACGATTTTTGTTTTAATTCAACACTCACACTCTTATTAATAAAATTCACGCGTCTTTCGATCATCGTTCTCTATTAAATAACCTTCGTTTGTTCCTGTTTCATGGTTACAGCGATTCCAAAGGAGCATTGTTGATCCCGATTCTAACCTTTAATGACCCCACATTTTTACGATTTTTGTTTTAATTCAACGCTCACACTCTTATTAATAAAATTCACGCGTCTTTCGATCATCGTTCTCTATTAAATTACCTTCGTTTGTTCCGATTTCCATGGTTACAGCGATTCCAAAGGAGCATTGTTGATCCCGATTCTAACCTTTTATGACCCCACATTTTTACGATTTTTGTTTTAATTCAACGCTCACACTCTTATTAATAAAATTCACGCGTCTTTCGATCATCGTTCTCTATTAAATAACCTTCGTTTGCTCCGATTTTCATGGTTAGAGCGATTCCAAAGGAGCATTGTTGATCCCGATTCTAACCTTTTATGACCCCACATTTTTACGATTTTTGTTTTAATTCAACGCTCACACTCTTATTAATAAAATTCACGCGTCTTTCGATCATCGTTCTCTATTAAATAACCTTCGTTTGTTCCTGTTTCATGGTTACAGCGATTCCAAAGGAGCATTGTTGATCCCGATTCTAACCTTTAATGACTCTACATTTTACGATTTTTGTTTTAATTCAACGCTCACACTCTTATTAATAAAATTCACGCGTCTTTATATCATCGTTCTCTATTAAATTACCTTCGTTTGTTCCTGTTTCATGGTTACAGCGATTGCAAAGGAGCATTGTTGATCCCGATTCTAACCTTTAATGACCCCACATTATTACGATTTTTGTTTTAATTCAACGCTCACACTCTTATTAATAATATTCACGCGTCTTTCGATCATCGTTCTCTATTAAATTACCTTCGTTTGTTCCTGTTTCATGGGTACAGCGATTCCAAAGGAGCATTGTTGATCCCGATTCTAACCTTTAATGACCCCACATTTTTAAGATTTTGTTTTAATTCAACGCTCACACTCTTATTAATAAAATTCACGCGTCTTTCGATCATCGTTCTCTATTAAATTACCTTCGTTTGTTCCGATTTTCATGGTTACAGCGATTCCAAAGGATTATTGTTGATCCCGAATCTAACTTTTAATGACCCCACATTTTTACGATTTTTGTTTTCAATCAAAACTCACACTCTTATTAATAAAATTCACGCGTCTTTCGATCATCGTTCTCTTTTAAATTACCTTCGTTTGTTCCTGTTTCATGGTTACAGCGATTGCAAAGGAGCATTGTTGATCCATATTCTAACTTTTAATGACCCCACATTTTTACGATTTTTCCCTTAATTCAACGCTCACACTCTTATTAATAAAATTCACGCGTCTTTCGATCATCGTTCTCTATTAAATTACCTTCGTTTGTTCCGATTTTCATGGTTACAGCTATTCCAAAGGAGCATTGTTGATCCCGATTCTAAACTTTTATGACCACACATTTTTACGATTTTTGTTTTAATTCAACGCTCACACTCTTATTAATAAAATTCACGCGTCTTTCGATCATCGTTCTCTATTAAGTTACCTTCGTTTGTTCCGCGATTCATGGTTACAGCGATTCCAAAGAAGCATTGTTGATCCCGATTCTAACCTTTAATGACCCCACAGCTTTACGATTTATGTTTTAATTCAAGGCTCACACTCTTATTAATAAAATTCACGCGTCTTTCGATCATCGTTCTCTATTAAATTACCTTCGTTTGTTCCGATTTTCATGGTTACAGCGATTCCAAAGAAGCATTGTTGATCCCGATTCTAACCTTTAATGACCCCACATTTTTACGATTTTTGTTTTAATTCAACACTCACACTCTTAAATAATAAAATTCACGCGTCTTTCGATCATCGTTCTCTATTAAATTACCTTTGTTTGTTCCTGTTTCATGGTTACAGCGATTCCAAAGGAGCATTGTTGATCCCGATTGTAACCTTTAATGACCCCACATTTTTACGATTTTTGTTTTAATTCAACGCTCACACTCTTATTAATAAAATTCACGCGTCTTTCGATAATCGTTCTCTATTAAATTGCCTTCGTTTGTTCCTGTTTCATGGTTACAGCGATTCCAAAGGAGCATTGTTGATCCCGGTTCAAACCTTTAATGACCACCCATTTTTACGATTTTTGATTAAATTCAAAACTCACACTCTTATTAATAAAATTCACGCGTCTTTCGATCATCGTTCTCTTTTAAATTACCTTCGTTTGTTCCTGTTTCATGGTTACAGCGATTGCAAAGAAGCATTGTTGATCCCGATTCTAACGTTTAATGACCCCACATTTTTACTATTTCTGTTTTAATTCAACGCTCACACTCTTATTAATTAAATTCACGCGTCTTTCGATCATCGTTCTCTATTAAATTACCTTTGTTTGTTCCAATTTTCATGGTTACAGCGATTCCAAAGGTGGATTGTTCATCCCGATTCAAACTTTTAATGACCCCACATTTTTACGATTTTTGTTTTAATTCAACGCTCACACTCTTATTAATAAAATTCACGCGTCTTTCGATCATCGTTCTCTATTAAATAACCTTCGTTTGTTCCTGTTTCATGGTTACAGCGATTCCAAAGGAGCATTGTTGATCCCGATTCTAACCTTTAATGACCCCACATTTTTACGATTTTTGTTTTAATTCAACGCTCACACTCTTATTAATAAAATTCACGCGTCTTTCGATCATCGTTCTCTATTAAATTACCTTCGTTTGTTCCTGTTTCATGGTTACAGCCATTCCAAAGGAGCATTGTTGATCCCGATTCTAACCTTTAATGACCCCACATTTTTACGATTTTTGTTTTAATTCAACACTCACACTCTTATTAATAAAATTCACGCGTCTTTCGATCATCGATTTCTATTAAATTACCTTCGTTTGTTCCTGTTTCATGGTTACAGTGATTCCAAAGGTGGATTGTTGATCCCGATTCTTACTTTTAATGACCCCACATTTTTACGATTTTTGTTTTAATTCAACGCTCACACTCTTATATAATAAAATTCACGCGTCTTTCGATCATCGTTCTCTATTAAATTACCTTTGTTTGTTCCTGTTTCATGGTTACAGCGATTCCAAAGGAGCATTGTTGATCCCGATTCTAACCTTTAATGACCCCACATTTTTACGATTTTTGTTTTAATTCAACGCTCACACTCTTATTAATAAAATTCACGCGTCTTTCGATCATCGTTCTCTATTAAATTACCTTTGTTTGTTCTTGTTTCATGGTTACAGCGATTCCAAAGGAGCATTGTTGATCCCTATTCTAACCTTAAATGACCCCACATTTTTACGATTTTTGTTTTAATTCAAAACTCACACTCTTATTAATAAAATTCACGCGTCTTTCAATCATCGTTCTCTATTAAATTACCTTCGTTTGTTCCGATTTTCATGGTTACAGCGATTCCAAAGATGGATTGTTGATCCCGATTCTAACGTTTAATGACCCCACATTTTTACGATTTTTGTTTTATTCAACGCTCACACTCTTATTAATAAAATTCACGCGTCTTTCGATCATCGTTCACTATTAAATTACCTTTGTTTGTTCCGATTTTCATGGTTACAGCGATTCCAAAGGTGGATTGTTGATCCCGATTCTAACTTTTAATGACCCCACATTTTTACGATTTTTGTTTTAATTCAACGCTCACACTCTTATTAATAAAATTCACGTGTCTTTCAATCATCGTTCTCTATTAAATTACCGTCGTTTTTTCCTGTTTCATGGTTACAGCGATTCCAAAGGAGCATTGTTGATCCCGATTCTAACCTTTAATGACCCAACATTTTTACGATTTTTATTTTAATTCAACACTCACACTCTTATTAATAAACTTCACGCGTCTTTCGATCATCGTTCTCTATTAAATTACCTTCGTTTGCTCCGATTTTCATGGTTACAGCGATTCCAAAGGAGCATTGTTGATCCCGATTCTAAACTTTAATGACCCAACATTTTTACGATTTTATTTTCAATTCAACGCTCACACTCTTATTAATAAAATTCACGCGTCTTTCGATCATCGTTCTCTATTAAATTACGTTCGTTTGTTCCTGTTTCTTGGTTACAGCGATTCCAAAGGAGCATTGTTGATCCCGATTCTAACCTTTAATGACCCCACATTTTTACGATTTTTGTTTTAATTCAACGCTCACACTCTTATTAATAAAATTCACGCGTCTTTCGATCATCGTTATCTATTAAATTACCTTCGTT
The DNA here is from genome assembly GCF_022747635.1 of Hetaerina americana. NCBI lineage: Eukaryota > Metazoa > Arthropoda > Insecta > Odonata > Calopterygidae > Hetaerina > Hetaerina americana. The sequence continues at coordinate 5,509 of NW_027286090.1, forward strand.
TGCTCAGATTTTCATGGTTACAGCGATTCCAAAGGAGCATTGTTGATCCCGATAATAACCTTAAATGAACGCACATTTTTACGATTTTTTTTTTAATTCAACGCTCACACTCTTATTAATAAAATTCACGCGTCTTTCGATCATCGTTCTCTATTAAATTACCTTCGTTTGTTCCTGTTTCATGGTTACAGCGATTCCAAAGGAGCATTGTTGAGCCCGATTCTAACCTTAAATGACCACCCATTTTTACGATTTTTGATTAAATTCAAAACTCACACTCTTATTAATAAAATTCACGCGTCTTTCGATCATCGTTCTCTATTAAATTACCTTCGTTTGTTCCGATTTTCATGGTTACAGCGATTCCAAAGGGACATTGTTGATCCCGATTCTAACCTTTAATGACCCCACATTTTTACGATTTTTGTTTTAAATCAACGCTCACACTCTTATTAATAAAATTCACGCGTCTTCGATCATCGTTCTCTATTAAATTACCTTCGTTTTTTCCGATTTTCATGGTTACAGCGATTCCAAAGGAGCATTGTTGATCCCGATTCTAACCTTTAATGACCCCACATTTTTACGATTTTTGTTTTAATTCAAAACTCACACACTTATTAATAAAATTCACGCGTCTTTCGATCATCGTTCTCTATTAAATTACCTTCTTTTGCTCCGATTTTCATGGTTACAGCGATTCCAAAGGAGCATTGTTGATCCCGATTCTAACCTTTAATGACCCAACATTTTTACGATTTTTGTTTTAATTCAACGCTCACACTCTTATTAATAAAATTCACGCGTCTTTCGATCATCGTTCTCTATTAAATTACCTTCGTTTGTTCCTGTTTCATGGTTACAGCGATTCCAAAGGAGCATTGTTGATCCCGATTCTAACCTTAAATGACCCCACATTTTTACGATTTTTGTTTTATTTCAACGCTCACACTCTTATTAATAAAATTCACGCGTCTTTCGATCATCGTTCTCTATTAAATTACCTTCGTTTGTTCCTGTTTCATGGTTTCAGCGATTCCAAAGGAGCATTGTTGATCCCGATTCTAACCTTTAATTACCCCACATTTTTACGATTTTTGTTTTAATTTAACGCTCACACTCTTATTAATAAAATTAACGCGTCTTTCGATCATCGTTCTCTATTAAATTACCTTCGTTTGCTCCGATTTTCATGGTTACAGCGATTCCAAAGGAGCATTGTTGATCCCGATTCTAACCTTTAACGACCCCATATTTTTACGATTTTTGTTTTAATTCAACGCTCACACTCTTATTAATAAAATTCACGCGTCTTTTGATCATCGTTCTCTATTAAATTACCTTCGTTTGTTTCTGTTTCATGGTTACAGCGATTCCAAAGGAGCATTGTTGATCCCTATTCTAACCTTAAATGACCTCATATTTTTAGGATATTTGTTTCAATTCAACGCTCACACTCTTATTAATAAAATTCACGCGTCTTTCGATAATCGTTCTCTATTAAATTACCTTCGTTTGTTCCTTTTTCATGGTTACAGCGATTCCAAAGGAGCATTATTGATCCCGATTCTAACCTTTAATGACCCCACATTTTTACGATTTTTGTTTTAATTCAACGCTCACACTCTTATTAATAAAATTCACGCGTCTTTCGATTATCGTTCTCTATTAAATTACCTTCGTTTGCTCCGATTTTCATGGTTACAGCGATTCCAAAGGAGCATTGTTGATCCCGATTCTAACCTTTAATGACCCAACATTTTTACGATTTTTGTTTTAATTCAACGCTCACACTCTTATTAATAAAATTAACGCGTCTTTCGATCATCGTTCTCTATTAAATTACCTTCGTTTGTTCCTGTTTCATGGTTACAGCGATTCCAAAGGAGCATTGTTGATCCCGATTCTAACCTTAAATGACCCCACATTTTTACGATTTTTGTTTTAATTTAACGCCAACACTCTTATTAATAAAATTCACGCGTCTTTCGATCATCGTTCTCTATTAAATTACCTTCGTTTGTTCCTGTTTCATGGTTACAGCGATTCCAAAGGAGCATTGTTGATCCCGTTTCTAACCTTTAATTACCCCACATTTTTACGATTTTTGTTTTAATTTAACGCTCACACTCTTATTAATAAAATTTACGCGTCTTTTGATCATCGTTCTCTATTAAATTACCTTCGTTTGTTCCTGTTTCATAGTTACAGCGATTCAAAAGGAGCATTGTTGATCCCGATTCTAACCTTTAATGACCCCACATTTTTACGATTTTTGTTTTAATTCAACGCTCACACTCTTATTAATAAAATTCACGCGTCTTTCGATCATCGTTCTCTATTAAATTACCTTCGTTTGCTCCGATTTTCATGGTTACAGCGATTCCAAAGGAGCATTGTTGATCCCGATTCTAACCTTTAATGACCCCATATTTTTACGATTTTTGTTTTAATTCAACGCTCACACTCTTATTAATAAAATTCCCGCGTCTTTCGATCATCGTTCTCTATTAAATTACCTTCGTTTGCTCCGATTTTCATGGTTACAGCGATTCCAAAGGAGCATTGTTGATCCATATTCTAACTTTTAATGACCCCACATTTTTACGATTTTTGCCTTAATTCAACGCTCACACTCTTATTAATAAAATTCACGCGTCTTTCGATCATCGTTCTCTATTAAATTACCTTCGTTTGTTCCGATTTTCATGGTTACAGCGATTCCAAAGGAGCATTGTTGATACCGATTCTAACCTTTAATGACCCAACATTTTTACGATTTTTTTTTAATTCAAGGCTCACACTCTTATTAATAAAATTCACGCGTCTTTCGATCATCGTTCTCTATTAAATTACCTTCGTTTGTTCCGATTTTCATGGTTACAGCGATTCCAAAGGAGCATTGTTGATCCCGATTCTAACATTTAATGACCCCACATTTTTACGATTTTTGTTTTAATTCAACGCTCACACTCTTATTAATAAAATTCACGCGTCTATCGATCATCGTTCTCTATTAAATTACCTTCGTTTGTTCCGATTTTCATGGTTACAGCGATTCCAAAGGAGCATTGTTGATCCCGATTCTAACTTTTAATGACCCCACATTTTTACGACTTTTGTTTTAATTCAATGCTCACACTCTTATTAATAAAATTCACGCGTCTTTCGATCATCGTTCTTTATTAAATTTTCTTCGTTTGTTCCTGTTTCATGGTTACAGCGATTCCAAAGGAGCATTGTTGATCCCGATTCTAACTTTTAATGACCCCACATTTTTACGATTTTTGTTTTAATTCAACGCTCACACTCTTATTAATGAAATTCACGCGTCTTTCGATCATCGTTCTCTATTAAATTACCTTCGTTTGTTCCTGTTTCATGGTTACAGCGATTACAAAGGAGCATTGTTGAGCCCGATTCTAACCTTAAATGACCACCCATTTTTACGATTTTTGATTAAATTCAAAACTCACACTCTTATTAATAAAATTCACGCGTCTTTCGATCATCGTTCTCTATTAAATTACCTTCGTTTGTTCCGATTTTCATGGTTACAGCGATTCCAAAGGGACATTGTTGATCCCGATTCTAACCTTTAATGACCCCACATTTTTACGATTTTTGTTTTAAATCAACGCTCACACTCTTATTAATAAAATTCACGCGTCTTCGATCATCGTTCTCTATTAAATTACCTTCGTTTTTTCCGATTTTCATGGTTACAGCGATTCCAAGGAGCATTGTTGATCCCGATTCTAACCTTTAATGACCCCACATTTTTACGATTTTTGTTTTAATTCAAAACTCACACTCTTATTAATAAAATTCACGCGTCTTTCGATCACCGTTCTCTTTTAAATTACCTTCGTTTGTTCCTGTTTCATGGTTACAGCGATTGCAAAGGAGCATTGTTGATCCCGATTCTAACTTTTAATGACCCAACATTTTTACAATTTTTGTTTTAATTCAACGCTCACACTCTTATTAATAAAATTTACGCGTCTTTTGATCATCGTTCTCTATTAAATTACCTTCGTTTGTTCCTGTTTCATGGTTACAGCGATTCCAAAGGAGCATTGTTGATCCCGATTCTAACCTTAAATGACCTCATATTTTTAGGATATTTGTTTCAATTCAACGCTCACACTCTTATTAATAAAATTCACGCGTCTTTCGATATTCGTTCTCTATTAAATTACCTTCGTTTGTTCTTGTTTCATGGTTACAGCGATTCCAAAGGAGCATTGTTGATCCCGATTCTAACCTTTAATGACCCCACATTTTTACGATTTTTGTTTTAATTCAACGCTCACACTCTTATTAATAAAATTCACGCGTCTTTCGATCATCGTTCTCTATTAAATTACCTTCGTTTGCTCCGATTTTCATGGTTACAGCGATTCCAAAGGAGCATTGTTGATCCCGATTCTAACCTTTAATGACCCAACATTTTTACGATTTTTGTTTTAATTCAACGCTCACACTCTTTTTAATAAAATTCACGCGTCTTTCGATCATCGTTCTCTATTAAATTACCTTCGTTTGTTCCTGTTTCATGGTTACAGCGATTCCAAAGGAGCATTGTTGATCCCGATTCTAACCTTAAATGACCCCACATTTTTACGATTTTTGTTTTAATTTAACGCCTACACTCTTATTAATAAAATTCACGCGTCTTTCGATCATCGTTCTCTATTAAATTACCTTCGTTTGTTCCTGTTTCATGGTTTCAGCGATTCCAAAGGAGCATTGTTGATCCCGATTCTAACCTTTAATTACCCCACATTTTTACGATTTTTGTTTTAATTTAACGCTCACACTTTTATTAATAAAATTTACGCGTCTTTTGATCATCGTTCTCTATTAAATTACCTTCGTTTGTTCCTGTTTCATGGTTACAGCGATTCCAAAGGAGCATTGTTGATCCCGATTCTAACCTTTAATGACCCCACATTTTTACGATTTTTGTTTTAATTCTACGCTCACACTCTTATTAATAAAATTCACGCGTCTTTCGATCATCGTTCTCTATTAAATTACCTTCGTTTGCTCCAATTTTCATGGTTACAGCGATTCCAAAGGAGCATTGTTGATCCCGATTCTAACCTTTAATGACCCCATATTTTTACGATTTTTGTTTTAATTCAACGCTCACACTCTTATTAATAAAATTCACGCGTCTTTTGATCATCGTTCTCTATTAAATTACCTTCGTTTGTTTCTGTTTCATGGTTACAGCGATTCCAAAGGAGCATTGTTGATCCCTATTCTAACCTTAAATGACCTCATATTTTTAGGATATTTGTTTCAATTCAACGCTCACACTCTTATTAATAAAATTCACGCGTCTTTCGATAATCGTTCTCTATTAAATTACCTTCGTTTGTTCCTTTTTCATGGTTACAGCGATTCCAAAGGAGCATTGTTGATCCCGATTCTAACCTTTAATGACCCCACATTTTTACGATTTTTGTTTTAATTCAACGCTCACACTCTTATTAATAAAATTCACGCGTCTTTCGATCATCGTTCTCTATTAAATTACCTTCGTTTGTTCCTGTTTCATGGTTACAGCGATTCCAAAGGAGCATTGTTGATCCCGATTCTAACCTTAAATGACCCCACATTTTTACGATTTTTGTTTTAATTTAACGCCTACACTCTTATTAATAAAATTCACGCGTCTTTCGATCATCGTTCTCTATTAAATTACCTTCGTTTGTTCCTGTTTCATGGTTACAGCGATTCCAAAGGAGCATTGTTGATCCCGTTTCTAACCTTTAATTAACCCACATTTTTACGATTTTTGTTTTAATTTAACGCTCACACTCTTATTAATAAAATTTACGCGTCTTTTGATCATCGTTCTCTATTAAATTACCTTCGTTTGTTCCTGTTTCATGGTTACAGCGATTCAAAAGGAGCATTGTTGATCCCGATTCTAACCTTTAATGACCCCACATTTTTACGATTTTTGTTTTAATTCAACGCTCACACTCTTATTAATAAAATTCACGCGTCTTTCGATCATCGTTCTCTATTAAATTACCTTCGTTTGTTCCTGTTTCATGGTTACAGCGATTCCAAAGGAGCATTGTTGATCCCGATTCTAACCTTAAATGACCCCACATTTTTACGATTTTTGTTTTAATTTAACGCCTACACTCTTATTAATAAAATTCACGCGTCTTTCGATCATCGTTCTCTATTAAATTACCTTCGTTTGTTCCTGTTTCATGGTTACAGCGATTCCAAAGGAGCATTGTTGATCCCGTTTCTAACCTTTAATTAACCCACATTTTTACGATTTTTGTTTTAATTTAACGCTCACACTCTTATTAATAAAATTTACGCGTCTTTTGATCATCGTTCTCTATTAAATTACCTTCGTTTGTTCCTGTTTCATGGTTACAGCGATTCCAAAGGAGCATTGTTGATCCCGATTCTAACCTTTAATGACCCCACATTTTTACGATTTTTGTTTTAATTCTACGCTCACACTCTTATTAATAAAATTCACGCGTCTTTCGATCATCGTTCTCTATTAAATTACCTTCGTTTGCTCCAATTTTCATGGTTACAGCGATTCCAAAGGAGCATTGTTGATCCCGATTCTAACCTTTAATGACCCCATATTTTTACGATTTTTGTTTTAATTCAACGCTCACACTCTTATTAATAAAATTCACGCGTCTTTTGATCATCGTTCTCTATTAAATTACCTTCGTTTGTTTCTGTTTCATGGTTACAGCGATTCCAAAGGAGCATTGTTGATCCCTATTCTAACCTTAAATGACCTCATATTTTTAGGATATTTGTTTCAATTCAACGCTCACACTCTTATTAATAAAATTCACGCGTCTTTCGATAATCGTTCTCTATTAAATTACCTTCGTTTGTTCCTTTTTCATGGTTACAGCGATTCCAAAGGAGCATTGTTGATCCCGATTCTAACCTTTAATGACCCCACATTTTTACGATTTTTGTTTTAATTCAACGCTCACACTCTTATTAATAAAATTAACGCGTCTTTCGATCATCGTTCTCTATTAAATTACCTTCGTTTGTTCCTGTTTCATGGTTACAGCGATTCCAAAGGAGCATTGTTGATCCCGATTCTAACCTTAAATGACCCCACATTTTTACGATTTTTGTTTTAATTTAACGCCTACACTCTTATTAATAAAATTCACGCGTCTTTCGGTCATCGTTCTCTATTAAATTACCTTCGTTTGTTCCTGTTTCATGGTTACAGCGATTCCAAAGGAGCATTGTTGATCCCGTTTCTAACCTTTAATTAACCCACATTTTTACGATTTTTGTTTTAATTTAACGCTCACACTCTTATTAATAAAATTTACGCGTCTTTTGATCATCGTTCTCTATTAAATTACCTTCGTTTGTTCCTGTTTCATGGTTACAGCGATTCAAAAGGAGCATTGTTGATCCCGATTCTAACCTTTAATGACCCCACATTTTTACGATTTTTGTTTTAATTCAACGCTCACACTCTTATTAATAAAATTCACGCGTCTTTCGATCATCGTTCTCTATTAAATTACCTTCGTTTGCTCCGATTTTCATGGTTACAGCGATTCCAAAGGAGCATTGTTGATCCCGATTCTAACCTTTAATGACCCCATATTTTTACGATTTTAGTTTTAATTCAACGCTCACACTCTTATTAATAAAATTCACGCGTCTTTCGATTATCGTTCTCTATTAAATTACCTTCGTTTGTTCCTGTTTCATGGTTACAGCGATTCCAAAGGAGCATTGTTGATCCCGATTCTAACCTTAAATGACCTCATATTTTTAGGATATTTGTTTCAATTCAACGCTAACACTCTTTTTAATAAAATTCACGCGTCTTTCGATCTTCGTTCTCTATTAAATTACGTTCGTTTGTTCCTGTTTCATGGTTACAGCGATTCCAAAGGAGCATTGTTGATCCCGATTCTAACCTTTAATGACCCCACATTTTTACGATTTTTGTTTTAATTCAACGCTCACACTCTTATTAATAAAATTCACGCGTCTTTCGATCATCGTTCTCTATTAAATTACCTTCGTTTGCTCCGATTTTCATGGTTACAGCGATTCCAAAGGAGCATTGTTGATCCCGATTCTAACCTTTAATGACCCAACATTTTTACGATTTTTGTTTTAATTCAACGCTCACACTCTTTTTAATAAAATTCACGCGTCTTTCGATCATCGTTCTCTATTAAATTACCTTCGTTTGTTCCTGTTTCATGGTTACAGCGATTCCAAAGGAGCATTGTTGATCCCGATTCTAACCTTAAATGACCCCACATTTTTACGATTTTTGTTTTAATTTAACGCCTACACTCTTATTAATAAAATTCACGCGTCTTTCGATCATCGTTCTCTATTAAATTACCTTCGTTTGTTCCTGTTTCATGGTTTCAGCGATTCCAAAGGAGCATTGTTGATCCCGATTCTAACCTTTAATTACCCCACATTTTTACGATTTTTGTTTTAATTTAACGCTCACACTCTTATTAATAAAATTTACGCGTCTTTTGATCATCGTTTTCTATTAAATTACCTTCGTTTGTTCCTGTTTCATGGTTACAGCGATTCCAAAGGAGCATTGTTGATCCCGATTCTAACCTTTAATGACCCCACATTTTTACGATTTTTGTTTTAATTCTACGCTCACACTCTTATTAATAAAATTCACGCGTCTTTCGATCATCGTTCTCTATTAAATTACCTTCGTTTGCTCCGATTTTCATGGTTACAGCGATTCCAAAGGAGCATTGTTGATCCCGATTCTAACCTTTAATGACCCCATATTTTTACGATTTTTGTTTTAATTCAACGCTCACACTCTTATTAATAAAATTCACGCGTCTTTTGATCATCGTTCTCTATTAAATTACCTTCGTTTGTTTCTGTTTCATGGTTACAGCGATTCCAAAGGAGCATTGTTGAACCCTATTCTAACCTTAAATGACCTCATATTTTTAGGATATTTGTTTCAATTCAACGCTCACACTCTTATTAATAAAATTCACGCGTCTTTCGATAATCGTTCTCTATTAAATTACCTTCGTTTGTTCCTTTTTCATGGTTACAGCGATTCCAAAGGAGCATTGTTGATCCCGATTCTAACCTTTAATGACCCCACATTTTTACGATTTTTGTTTTAATTCAACGCTCACACTCTTATTAATAAAATTCACGCGTCTTTCGATCATCGTTCTCTATTAAATTACCTTCGTTTGCTCCGATTTTCATGGTTACAGCGATTCCAAAGGAGCATTGTTGATCCCGATTCTAACCTTTAATGACCCAACATTTTTACGATTTTTGTTTTAATTCAACGCTCACACTCTTATTAATAAAATTAACGCGTCTTTCGATCATCGTTCTCTATTAAATTACCTTCGTTTGTTCCTGTTTCATGGTTACAGCGATTCCAAAGGAGCATTGTTGATCCCGATTCTAGCCTTAAATGACCCCACATTTTTACGATTTTTGTTTTAATTTAACGCCTACACTCTTATTAATAAAATTCACGCGTCTTTCGATCATCGTTCTCTATTAAATTACCTTCGTTTGTTCCTGTTTCATGGTTACAGCGATTCCAAAGGAGCATTGTTGATCCCGTTTCTAACCTTTAATTAACCCACATTTTTACGATTTTTGTTTTAATTTAACGCTCACACTCTTATTAATAAAATTTACGCGTCTTTTGATCATCGTTCTCTATTAAATTACCTTCGTTTGTTCCTGTTTCATGGTTACAGCGATTCAAAAGGAGCATTGTTGATCCCGATTCTAACCTTTAATGACCCCACATTTTTACGATTTTTGTTTTAATTCAACGCTCACACTCTTATTAATAAAATTCACGCGTCTTTCGATCATCGTTCTCTATTAAATTACCTTCGTTTGCTCCGATTTTCATGGTTACAGCGATTCCAAAGGAGCATTGTTGATCCCGATTCTAACCTTTAATGACCCCATATTTTTACGATTTTAGTTTTAATTCAACGCTCACACTCTTATTAATAAAATTCACGCGTCTTTTGATCATCGTTCTCTATTAAATTACCTTCGTTTGTTCCTGTTTCATGGTTACAGCGATTCCAAAGGAGCATTGTTGATCCCGATTCTAACCTTAAATGACCTCATATTTTTAGGATATTTGTTTCAATTCAACGCTAACACTCTTTTTAATAAAATTCACGCATCTTTCGATCATCGTTCTCTATTAAATTACCTTCGTTTGCTCCGATTTTCATGGTTACAGCGATTCCAAAGGAGCATTGTTGATCCCGATTCTAACCTTTAATGACCCAACATTTTTACGATTTTTGTTTTAATTCAACGCTCACACTCTTATTAATAAAATTCACGCGTCTTTCGATCATCGTTCTCTATTAAATTACCTTCGTTTGTTCCTGTTTCATGGTTACAGCGATTCCAAAGGAGCATTGTTGATCCCGATTCTAACCTTAAATGACCCCACATTTTTACGATTTTTGTTTTAATTTAACGCTCACACTCTTATTAATAAAATTTACGCGTCTTTTGATCATCGTTCTCTATTAAATTACCTTCGTTTGTTCCTGTTTCATGGTTACAGCGATTCCAAAGGAGCATTGTTGATCCCGATTCTAACCTTTAATGACCCCACATTTTTACGATTTTTGTTTTAATTCAACGCTCACACTCTTATTAATAAAATTCACGCGTCTTTCGATCATCGTTCTCTATTAAATTACCTTCGTTTGCTCCGATTTTCATGGTTACAGCGATTCCAAAGGAGCATTGTTGATCCCGATTCTAACCTTTAATGACCCCATATTTTTACGATTTTTGTTTTAATTCAACGCTCACACTCTTATTAATAAAATTCACGCGTCTTTCGATCATCGTTCTCTATTAAATTACCTTCGTTTGCTCCGATTTTCATGGTTACAGCGATTCCAAAGGAGCATTGTTGATCCCGATTCTAACCTTAAATGACCTCATATTTTTAGGATATTTGTTTCAATTCAACGCTCACACTCTTATTAATAAAATTCACGCGTCTTTCGATCTTCGTTCTCTATTAAATTACGTTCGTTTGTTCCTGTTTCATGGTTACAGCGATTCCAAAGGAGCATTGTTGATCCCGATTCTAACCTTTAATGACCCCACATTTTTACGATTTTTGTTTTAATTCAACGCTCACACTCTTATTAATAAAATTCACGCGTCTTTCGATCATCGTTCTCTATTAAATTACCTTCGTTTGTTCCTGTTTCATGGTTACAGCGATTCCAAAGGAGCATTGTTGATCCCGATTCTAACCTTAAATGACCCCACATTTTTACGATTTTTGTTTTAATTTAACGCTCACACTCTTATTAATAAAATTTACGCGTCTTTTGATCATCGTTCTCTATTAAATTACCTTCGTTTGTTCCTGTTTCATGGTTACAGCGATTCCAAAGGAGCATTGTTGATCCCGATTCTAACCTTTAATGACCCCACATTTTTACGATTTTTGTTTTAATTCAACGCTCACACTCTTATTAATAAAATTCACGCGTCTTTCGATCATCGTTCTCTATTAAATTACCTTCGTTTGCTCCGATTTTCATGGTTACAGCGATTCCAAAGGAGCATTGTTGATCCCGATTCTAACCTTTAATGACCCCATATTTTTACGATTTTTGTTTTAATTCAACGCTCACACTCTTATTAATAAAATTCACGCGTCTTTTGATCATCGTTCTCTATTAAATTACCTTCGTTTGTTCCTGTTTCATGGTTACAGCGATTCCAAAGGAGCATTGTTGATCCCGATTCTAACCTTAAATGACCTCATATTTTTAGGATATTTGTTTCAATTCAACGCTCACACTCTTATTAATAAAATTCACGCGTCTTTCGATCTTCGTTCTCTATTAAATTACGTTCGTTTGTTCCTGTTTCATGGTTACAGCGATTCCAAAGGAGCATTGTTGATCCCGATTCTAACCTTTAATGACCCCACATTTTTACGATTTTTGTTTTAATTCAACGCTCACACTCTTATTAATAAAATTCACGCGTCTTTCGATCATCGTTCTCTATTAAATTACCTTCGTTTGTTCCTGTTTCATGGTTACAGCGATTCCAAAGGAGCATTGTTGATCCCGATTCTAACCTTAAATGACCCCACATTTTTACGATTTTTGTTTTAATTTAACGCCTACACTCTTATTAATAAAATTCACGCGTCTTTCGATCATCGTTCTCTAAAAATTACCTTCGTTTGTTCCTGTTTCATGGTTACAGCGTTCCAAAGGAGCATTGTTGATCCCGTTTCTAACCTTTAATTACCCCACATTTTTACGATTTTTGTTTTAATTTAACGCTCACACTCTTATTAATAAAATTTACGCGTCTTTTGATCATCGTTCTCTATTAAATTACCTTCGTTTGTTCCTGTTTCATGGTTACAGCGATTCAAAAGGAGCATTGTTGATCCCGATTCTAACCTTTAATGAACCCACATTTTTACGATTTTTGTTTTAATTCAACGCTCACACTCTTATTAATAATTCACGCGTCTTTCGATCATCGTTCTCTATTAAATTACCTTCGTTTGCTCCGATTTTCATGGTTACAGCGATTCCAAAGGAGCATTGTTGATCCCGATTCTAACCTTTATTGACCCCATATTTTTACGATTTTTGTTTTAATTCAACGCTCACACTCTTATTAATAAATTCACGCGTCTTTTGATCATCGTTCTCTATTAAATTACCTTCGTTTGTTCCTGTTTCATGGTTACAGCGATTCCAAAGGAGCATTGTTGATCCCGATTCTAACCTTAAATGACCTCATATTTTTAGGATTTTTGTTTCAATTCAACGCTCACACTCTTATTAATAAATTCACGCGTCTTTCGATCTTCGTTCTCTATTAAATTACATTCGTTTGTTCCTGTTTCATGGTTACAGCGATTCCAAAGGAGCATTGTTGATCCCGATTCTAACCTTTAATGACCCCACATTTTTACGATTTTTGTTTTAATTCAACGCTCACACTCTTATTAATAAAATTCACGCGTCTTTCGAACATCGTTTCTATTAAATTACCTTCGTTTGCTCCGATTTTCATGGTTACAGCGATTCCAAAGGAGCATTGTTGATCCCGATTCTAACCTTTAATGACCCCACATTTTTACGATTTTTGTTTTAATTCAACGCTCACACTCTTATTAATAAAAAATTCACGCGTCTTTCAATCATCGTTCTTTATTAAATTACCTTCGTTTGCTCCGATTTTCATGGTTACAGCGATTCCAAAGGAGCATTGTTGATCCCGATTCTAACCTTTAATGACCCAACATTTTTACGATTTTTGTTTTAATTCAACGCTCACACTCTTATTACTAAAATTCACGCGTCTTTTGATCATCGTTCTCTATTAAATTACCTTCGTTTGTTCCTGTTTCATGGTTACAGCGATTCCAAAGGAGCATTGTTGATCCCTATTCTAACCTTAAATGACCTCATATTTTTAGGATATTTGTTTCAATTCAACGCTCACACTCTTATTAATAAAATTCACCCGTCTTTCGATCATCGTTCTCTATTAAATTACGTTCGTTAGTTCCTGTTACATGGTTACAGCGAATCCAAAGGAGCATTGTTGATCCCGATTCTAACCTTTAATGACCCCACATTTTTACGATTTTTGTTATAATTCAACGCTCACACTCTATTAATAAAATTCACGCGTCTTTCGATCATCGTTCTCTATTAAATTGCCTTCGTTTGTTCCTGTTTCATGGTTACAGCGATTCCAAAGGAGCATTGTTGATCCCGGTTCTAACCTTTAATGACCACCCATTTTTACGATTTTTGATTAAATTCAAAACTCACACTCTTATTAATAAAATTCACGCGTCTTTCGATCATCGTTCTCTTTTAAATTACCTTCGTTTGTTCCTGTTTCATGGTTACAGCGATTCCAAAAGAGCATTGTTGATCCCTATTCTAACCTTAAATGACCTCATATTTTTAGGATATTTGTTTCAATTCAACGCTCACACTCTTATTAATAAAATTCACGCGTCTTTCGATCATCGTTCTCTATTAAATTACGTTCGTTTGTTCCTGTTTCATGGTTACAGCGTTTCCAAAGGAGCATTGTTGATCCCGATTCTAACCTTTAATGACCCCACATTTTTACGATTTTTGTTTTAATTCAACGCTCACACTCTTATTAATAAAATTCACGCGTCTTTCGATCATCGTTCTCTATTAAATTACCTTCGTTTGTTCCGATTATCATGGTTACAGCGATTCCAAAGGAGCATTGTTGATCCCGATTCTAACCTTTAATGATCCCACATTTTTGCGATTTTTGTTTTAATTCAACGCTCACACTCTTATTAATAAAATTCACGCGTCTTTCGATCATCGTTCTCTATTAAATTACCTTCGTTTGTTCCTGTTTCATGGTTACAGCGTTTCCAAAGGAGCATTGTTGATCCCGATTCTAACCTTTAATGACCCAACATTTTTACGATTTTTTTTTAATTCAACGCTCACACTCTTATTAATAAAATTCACGCGTCTTTCGATCTTCGTTCTCTATTAAATTACCTTCGTTTGTTCCTGTTTCATGGTTACAGCGATTCCAAAGGAGCATTGTTGATCCGATTCTAACCCTTTAATGACCCCCATTTTTACGATTTTTGTTTTAATTCAAAACTCACACTCTTATTAATAAATTCACGCGTCTTTCGATTATCGTTCTCTATTAAATTACCTTCGTTTGTTCCTGTTTCATGGTTACAGCGATTCCAAAGGAGCATTGTTGATTCCGATTCTAACCTTTAATGACCCCACATTTTTACGATTTTGTTTTAATTCAACGCTCACACTCTTATTAATAAAATTCACGCGTCTTTCGATCATCGTTCTCTATTAAATTACCTTCGTTTGTTCCTGTTTCATGGTTACAGCGATTCCAAAGGAGCATTGTTGATCCCTATTCTAACCTTAAATGACCACCCATTTTTACGATTTTTGATTAAATTCAAAACTCACACTCTTATTAATAAAATTTACGCGTCTTTCGATCATCGTTCTCTATTAAATTACCTTCGTTTGTTCCGATTTTCATGGTTACAGCGATTCCAAAGGAGCATTGTTGATCCCGATTCTAACCTTTAATGACCCCACATTTTTACGATTTTTGTTTAATTCAACGCTCACATTCTTATTAATAAAATTCACACGTCTTTCGATGATCGTTCTCTATTAAATTGCCTTCGTTTGTTCCAATTATCATGGTTATAGCGATCCAAAGAAGCATTGTTGATCCGATTCTAACCTTTAATGACCCCACATTTTTACGATTTTTGTTTAAATTCAAAACTCACACTCTTATATAAAATTCACGCGTCTTTCGATCACCGTTCTCTTTTAAATTACCTTCGTTTGTTCCTGTTTCATGGTTACAGCGATTCCAAAGGAGCATTGTTGATCCCGATTCTAACCTTTAATTACCCCACATTTTTACGATTTTTGTTTTAATTTAACGCTCACACTCTTATTAATAAAATTTACGCGTCTTTTGATCATCGTTCTCTATTAAATTACCTTCGTTTGTTCCTGTTTCTTGGTTACAGCGATTCAAAGGAGCATTGTTGATCCCGATTCTAACCTTTAATGACCCCAAATTTTTACGATTTTTGTTTTAATTCACGCTCACACTCTTATTAATAAAATTCACGCGTCTTTCGATCATCGTTCTCTATTAAATTACCTTCGTTTGCTCCGATTTTCATGGTTACAGCGATTCCAAAGGAGCATTGTTGATCCCGATTCTAACCTTTAATTACCCCACATTTTTACGACTTTTGTTTTAATTCAATGCTCACACTCTTATTAATAAAATTCACGCGTCTTTCGATAGTCGTTCTCTATTTAATTACCTTCGTTTGTTCCTGTTTCATGGTTACAGCGATTCCAAAGGAACATTGTTGATCCCAATTCTAACCTTTAATGACCCCACATTTTTACGACTTTTGTTTTAATTCAATGCTCACACTCTTATTAATAAAATTCACGCGTCTTTCGATCATCGTTCTCTATTAAATTTTCTTCGTTTGTTCCTGTTTCATGGTTACAGCGATTCCAAAGGAGCATTGTTGATCCCGATTATAACCTTTAATGAACGTACATTTTTACGATTTTTGTTTTAATTCAACGCTCACACTCTTATTAATAAAATTCTCGCGTCTTTCGATCATCATTCTCTATTAAATTGCCTTCGTTTGTTCCGATTTTCATGGTTAAAGCGATTCCAAAGGAGCATTGTTGATCCCGATTCTAACCTTTAATGACCCCACATTTTTACGATTTTTGTTTTAATTCAAAACTCACACTCTTATATAAAAATTCACGCGTCTTTCGATCACCGTTCTCTTTTAAATTACCTTCGTTTGTTCCTGTTTCATGGTTACAGCGATTCCAAAGGAGCATTGTTGATCCCGATTCTAACTTTTAAGGACCCAACATTTTTACAATTTTTGTTTTAATTCAACGCTCACACTCTTATTAATAAAATTTACGCGTCTTTTGATCATCGTTCTCTATTAAATTACCTACGTTTGTTCCTGTTTCATGGTTACAGCGATTCCAAAGGAGCATTGTTGATCCCGATTCTAACCTTTAATTACCCCCACATTTTTACGATTTTTGTTTTAATTTAACGCTCACACTCTTATTATTAAAATTTACGCGTCTTTTGATCATCGTTCTCTATTAAATTACCTTCGTTTGTTCCCTGTTTCATGGTTACAGCGATTCAAAAGGAGCATTGTTGATCCCGATTCTAACCTTTAATGACCCCACATTTTTACGATTTTTGTTTTAATTCAACGCTCACACTCTTATTAATAAAATTCACGCGTCTTTCGATCATCGTTCTCTATTAAATTACCTTCGTTTGCTCCGGTTTCATGGTTACAGCGATTCCAAAGGAGCATTGTTGATCCCGATTCTAACCTTTAATGACCCCATATTTTTACGATTTTTGTTTTAATTCAACGCTCACACTCTTATTAATAAAATTCACGCGTCTTTTGATCATCGTTCTCTATTAAATTACCTTCGTTTGTTCCTGTTTCATGGTTACAGCGATTCCAAAGGAACATTGTTGATCCCAATTCTAACCTTTAATGACCCCACATTTTTACGACTTTTGTTTTAATTCAATGCTCACACTCTTATTAATAAAATTCACGCGTCTTTCGATCATCGTTCTCTATTAAATTACCTTCGTTTGTTCCTGTTTCATGGTTACAGCGATTCCAAAGGAGCATTGTTGATCCCGATTATAACCTTTAATGAACGTACATTTTTACGATTTTTGTTTTAATTCAACGCTCACACTCTTATTAATAAAATTCTCGCGTCTTTCGATCATCATTCTCTATTAAATTGCCTTCGTTTGTTCCTGTTTCATGGTTACAGCGATTCCAAAGGAGCATTGTTGATCCCGATTCTAACCTTTAATGACCCCACATTTTTACGATTTTTGTTTAAATTCAATACTCACACTCTTATTAATAAAATTCACGCGTCTTTCGATCATCGTTCCATATTAAATTACCTTCGTTTGTTCCTGTTTCATGGTTACAGCGATTCCAAAGGAGCATTGTTGATCCCGATTCTAACCTTTTATGACCCCACATTTTTACGATTTTTGTTTTAATTCAACGCTCACACTCTTATTAATAAAATTCACGCGTCTTTCGATCATCGTTCCCTATTAAATAACCTTCGTTTGTTCTGTTTCATGGTTACAGCGATTCCAAAGGAGCATTGTTGATCCCGATTCTAACCTTTAATGACCCCACATTTTTACGATTTTTGTTTTAATTCAACGCTCACACTCTTATTAATAAAATTCACGCGTCTTTCGATCATCATTCTCTATTAAATTGCCTTCGTTTGCTCCGATTTTCATGGTTAAAGCGATTCCAAAGGAGCATTGGTTGATCCCGATTCTAACCTTTAATGACCCCACATTTTTACGATTTTTGTTTTAATTCAACGCTCACACTCTTATTAATAAAATTCACGCGTCTTTCGATCATCATTCTCTATTAAATTGCCTTCGTTTGCTCCGATTTTCATGGTTAAAGCGATTCCAAAGGAGCATTGTTGATCCCGATTCTAACCTTTAATGACCCCACATTTTTACGATTTTTGTTTTAATTCAACGCTCACACTCTTATAATAAAATTCACGCGTCTTTCGATCATCATTCTCTATAAATTGCCTTCGTTTGCTCCGATTTTCATGGTTAAAGCGATTCCAAAGGAGCATTGTTGATCCCGATTCTAACCTTTAATGACCCCACATTTTTACGATTTTTGTTTTAATTCAACGCTCACACTCTTATTAATAAAATTCACGCGTCTTTCGATCATCGTTCTCTATTAAATAACCTTCGTTTGTTCCTGTTTCATGGTTACAGTGATTCCAAAGGAGCATTGTTGATCCCGATTCTAACCTTTAATGACCCCACATTTTTACGATTTTTGTTTTAATTCAACGCTCACACTCTTATTAATAAAATTCACGCGTCTTTCGATCATCGTTCTCTATTAAATAACCTTCGTTTGTTCCTGTTTCATGGTTACAGTGATTCCAAAGAAGCATTGTTGATCCATATTCTAACTTTTAATGACCCCACATTTTTACGATTTTTCCCTTAATTCAACGCTCACACTCTTATTAATAAAATACACGCGTCTTTCGATCATCGTTCTCTATTAAATTACCTTCGTTTGTTCCTTTTTCATGGTTACAGCTATTCCAAAGGATTATTGTGATACCGATTCTAACCTTTAATGACCCAACATTTTTACGATTTTTGTTTTAATTCAACGCTCACACTCTTATTAATAAAATTCACGCGTCTTTCGATCATCGTTCTCTATTAAGTTACCTTCGTTTGTTCCGATTTTCATGGTTACAGCGATTCCAAAGGGAGCATTGTTGATCCCGATTCTAACCTTTAATGACCCCACATTTTTACGATTTTTGTTTTAATTCAACGCTCACAATCTTATATAATAAAATTCACGTGTCTTTCGATCATCGTTCTTTTTTTAAATTACCTTCGTTTGTTCCGATTTTCATGGTTACAACGATTCCAAAGGAGCATTGTTGATCCCGATCCTAAACTTTTATGACCACACATTTTTACGATTTTTGTTTTAATTCAACGCTCACACTCCTTTTAATAAAATTCACGCGTCTTTCGATCATCGTTCTCTATTAAGTTACCTTCGTTTGTTCCGATTTTCATGGTTACAGCGATTCCAAAGAAGCATTGTTGATCCCGATTCTAACCTTTAATGACCCCACAGCTTTACGATTTATGTTTTAATTCAAGGCTCACACTCTTTATTAATAAATTCACGCGTCTTTCGATCATCGTTCTCTATTAAATTACCTTCGTTTGTTCCGATTTTCATGGTTACAGCGATTCCAAAGAAGCATTGTTGATCCCGATTCTAACCTTTAATGACCCCACATTTTTACGATTTTTGTTTTAATTCAACACTCACACTCTTATATAATAAAATTCACGCGTCTTTCGATCATCGTTCTCTATTAAATTACTTTGTTTGTTCCTGTTTCATGGTTACAGCGATTCCAAAGGAGCATTGTTGATCCCGATTGTAACCTTTAATGACCCCACATTTTTACGATTTTTGATTAAATTCAAAACTCACACTCTTATTAATAAAATTCACGCGTCTTTCGATCATCGTTCTCTTTTAAATTACCTTCGTTTGTTCATGTTTCATGGTTACAGCGATTGCAAAGGAGCATTGTTGATCCCGATTCTAACGTTTAATGACCCCACATTTTTACTATTTTTGTTTTAATTCAACGCTCACACTCTTATTAATTAAATTCACGC
Source organism: Hetaerina americana (assembly GCF_022747635.1). Lineage (NCBI taxonomy): Eukaryota > Metazoa > Arthropoda > Insecta > Odonata > Calopterygidae > Hetaerina > Hetaerina americana. Next base: position 25,483 of record NW_027286090.1, read on the forward strand.
GTCTTTCGATCATCGTTCTCTATTAAATTACCTTTGTTTGTTCCAATTTTCATGGTTACAGCGATTCCAAAGGTGGATTGTTCATCCCGATTCAAACTTTTAATGACCCCACATTTTTACGATTTTTGTTTTAATTCAACGCTCACACTCTTATTAATAAAATTCACGCGTCTTTCGATCATCGTTCTCTATTAAATTACCTTCGTTTGTTCCTGTTTCATGGTTACAGCGATTCCAAAGGAGCATTGTTGATCCCGATTCTAACCTTTAATGACCCCACATTTTTACGATTTTTGTTTTAATTCAACGCTCACACTCTTATTAATAAAATTCACGCGTCTTTCGATCATCGTTCTCTATTAAATTACCTTTGTTTGTTCCTGTTTCATGGTTACAGCGATTCCAAAGGAGCATTGTTGATCCCGATTCTAACCTTTAATGACCCCACATTTTTACGATTTTTGTTTTAATTCAACGCTCACACTCTTATTAATAAAATTCACGCGTCTTTCGATCATCGTTCTCTATTAAATTACCTTTGTTTGTTCTTGTTTCATGGTTACAGCGATTCCAAAGGAGCATTGTTGATCCCTATTCTAACCTTAAATGACCCCACATTTTTACGATTTTTGTTTTAATTCAAAACTCACACTCTTATTAATAAAATTCACGCGTCTTTCAATCATCGTTCTCTATTAAATTACCTTCGTTTGTTCCGATTTTCATGGTTACAGCGATTCCAAAGGTGGATTGTTGATCCCGATTCTAACGTTTAATGACCCCACATTTTTACGATTTTTGTTTTATTCAACGCTCACACTCTTATTAATAAAATTCACGCGTCTTTCGATCATCGTTCTCTATTAAATTACCTTTGTTTGTTCCGATTTTCATGGTTACAGCGATTCCAAAGGTGGATTGTTGATCCCGATTCTAACTTTTAATGACCCCACATTTTTACGATTTTTGTTTTAATTCAACGCTCACACCCTTATTAATAAAATTCACGCGTCTTTCAATCATCGTTCTCTATTAAATTATCGTCGTTTTTTCCTGTTTCATGGTTACAGCGATTCCAAAGGAGCATTGTTGATCCCGATTCTAACCTTTAATGACCCCACATTTTTACGATTTTTGTTTTAATTCAACACTCACACTCTTATTAATAAAATTCACGCGTCTTTCGATCATCGTTCTCTATTAAATTACCTTCGTTTGTTCCTGTTTCATGGTTACAGCGTTTCCAAAGGAGCATTGTTGATCCCGATTCTAACCTTTAATGACCCAACATTTTTACGATTTTTTTTTAATTCAACGCTCACACTCTTATTAATAAAATTCACGCGTCTTTCGATCTTCGTTCTCTTTTAAATTACCTTTGTTTGTTCCGATTTTCATGGTTACAGCGATTCCAAAGGTGGATTGTTGATCCCGATTCTAACTTTAATGACCCCACATTTTTACGATTTTTGTTTTAATTCAACGCTCACACCCTTATTAATAAAATTCACGCGTCTTTCAATCATCGTTTTCTATTAAATTACCGTCGTTTTTTCCTGTTTCATGGTTACAGCGATTCCAAAGGAGCATTGTTGATCCCGATTCTAACCTTTAATGACCCCACATTTTTACGATTTTTGTTTTAATTCAACGCTCACACTCTTATTAATAAAATTCACGCGTCTTTCGAACATCGTTCTCTATTAAATTACCTTCGTTTGCTCCGATTTTCATGGTTACAGCGATTCCAAAGGAGCATTGTTGATCCCGATTCTAACCTTTAATGACCCCACATTTTTACGATTTTTGTTTTAATTCAACGCTCACACTCTTATTAATAAAATTCACGCGTCTTTCAATCATCGTTTTCTATTAAATTACCTTCGTTTGTTCCGATTTTCATGGTAACAGCGATTCCAAAGGAGCATTGTTGATCCCGATTCTAAACTTTAATGGCCCAACATTTTTACGATTTTTGTTTTAATTCAACGCTCACACTCTTATTAATAAAATTTACGCGTCTTTTGATCATCGTTCTCTATTAAATTACCTTCGTTTGTTCCTGTTTCATGGTTACAGCGATTCCAAAGGAGCATTGTTGATCCCGATTCTAACCTTTAATGACCCCACATTTTTACGATTTTTGTTTTAATTCAACGCTCAAACTCTTATTAATAAAATTCACGCGTCTTTCGATCAACGTTTTCTATTAAATTACCTTCCTTTGTTCCGATTTTCATGGTAACAGCGATTCCAAAGGAGCATTGTTGATCCCGATTCTAAACTTTAATGGCCCAACATTTTTACGATTTTTGTTTTAATTCAACGCTCACACTCTTATTAATAAAATTCACGCGTCTTTCGATCATCGTTCTCTATTAAATTACCTTCGTTTGTTCCGATTTTCATGGTTACAGCGATTCCAAAGGAGCATTGTTGATCCCGATTCTAACCTTTAATGACCCTACATTTTTACGATTTTGGTTTTAATTCAACGCTCACACTCTTAATAATACAATTCACGCGTCTTTGATCGACGTTCTCTATTAAATTACCTTCGTTTGTTCCGATTTTCATGGTTACAGCGATTCCAAAGGAGCATTGTTGATCCCGATTCTAACCTTTAATGACCCTACATTTTTACGATTTTTGTTTTAATTCAACGCTCACACTCTTATTAATACAATTCACGTGTCTTCGATCATCGTTCTCTATTAAATTACCTTCGTTTGTTCCCATTTTCATAATTACAGTGATTACAAAGGAGCATTGTTGATCCCTATTCTAACCTTTAATGACCTCATATTTTTACGACTTTTGTTTTAATTCAAAGCTCACACTCTTATTAATAAAGTTCACGCGTCTTTTTCCATCATCGTTCTCTATTAAATTACCTTCGTTTGTTCCTGTTTCATGGTTACAGCGATTCCAAAGGAGCATTGTTGATCCCGATTCTAACCTTTAATGACCCCACATTTTTACGATTTTTGTTTTAATTCAACGCTCACACTCTTATTAATAAAATTCACGCGGCTTTCGATCATCGATCCCTATTAATTTACCTTCGTTTGGTCCTGTTTCATGGTTACAGCGATTCCAAAGGAGCATTGTTGATCCCGATTCTAACCTTTAATGACCCCACATTTTTACGATTTTTGTTTTAATTCAACGCTCACACTCTTATTAATACAATTCACGCGTCTTTCGATCATCGTTCTGTATTAAATTACCTTCGTTTTTTCCGATTTTCATGGTTACAGCGATTCCAAAGGAGCATTGTTGATCCCTATTCTAACTTTTAATGACCCCTACATTTTTACGATTTTTGTTTTAATTCAACGCTCACACTCTTATTAATAAAATTCACGCGTCTTTCGAACATCGTTCACTATTAAATTACCTTCGTTTGTTCCGATTTTCATGGTTACAGCGATTCCTAAGGAGCATTGTTGATCCCGATTCTAACCTTTAATGACCCTACATTTTTACGATTATTGTTTTAATTCAACGCTCACACTCTTAATAATACAATTCACGCGTCTTTCGATCATCGTTCTCTATTAAATTACCTTCGTTTGTTCCGATTTTCATGGTTACAGCGATCCAAAGGAGCATTGTTGATCCCGATTCTAACCTTTAATGACCCTACATTTTTACGATTTTGGTTTTAATTCAACGCTTACACTCTTAATAATACAATTCACGCGTCTTTGATCGACGTTCTCTATTAAATTACCTTAGTTTGTTCCGATTTTCATGTTACAGCGATTCCAAAGGAGCATTGTTGATCCCGATTCTAACCTTTAATGACCCTACATTTTTACGATTTTTGTTTTAATTCAACGCTCACACTCTTATTAATACAATTCACGCGTCTTCGATCATCGTTCTCTATTAAATTACCTTCGTTTGTTCCCATTTTCATAATTACAGTGATTACAAAGGAGCATTGTTGATCCCTATTCTTACCTTTAATGACCTCATATTTTTACGACTTTTGTATTAATTCAACGCTCACTCTTATTAATAAAATTCACGCGTCTTTCGATCATCGTTCTCTATTAAATTACCTTCGTTTGTTCCTGTTTCATGGTTACAGCGATTCCAAAGGAGCATTGTTGATCCCGATTCTAACCTTTAATGACCCCACATTTTTACGATTTTTGTTTTAATTCAACGCTCACACTCTTATTAATAAAATTCACGCGTCTTTCGATCATCGATCCCTATTAATTTACCTTCGTTTGGTCCTGTTTCATGGTTACAGCGATTCCAAAGGAGCATTGTTGATCCCGATTCTAACCTTTAATGACCCAACATTTTTACGATTTTTGTTTTAATTCAACGCTCACACTCTTATTAATAAAATTCACGCGTCTTTCGATCATCGTTCTCTATTAAATTACGTTCGTTTGTTCCGATTTTCATGGTTACAGCGATTCCAAAAGAGCATTGTTGATCCCGATTCTAACCTTTAATGACCCTACATTTTTACGATTTTTGTTTTAAATCAACGCTCACACTCTTATTAATAAAATTCACGCGTCTTTCGAACATCGTTCACTATTAAATTACCTTCGTTTGTTCCGATTTTCATGGTTACAGCGATTCCTAAGGAGCATTGTTATTCCCGATTCTAACTTTTAATGACCCCTACATTTTTACGGTTTTTGTTTTAATTCAAAACTCACACTCTTATTAATAAAATTCACGCGTCTTTCGATCATCGTTCTCTATTAAATTACCTTCGTTTGTTCCTGTTTCATGGTTACAGCGATTCCAAAGGAGCATTGTTGATCCCGATTCTAACCTCTAATGACCCCACATTTTTACGATTTTTGTTTTAATTCAACGCTCTTACTCTTATTAATAAAATTCACGCGTCTTTCGATCATCGTTCTCTATTAAATTACCTTCGTTTGTTCCTGTTTCATGGTTACAGCGATTCCAAAGGAGCATTGTTGATCCCGATTCTAACCTTTAATGACCCATCATTTTTTCGATTTTTGGTTTTAATTCAACGCTCACACTCTTATTAATAAAATTCACGCGTCTTTCGATCATCGTTCTCTATTAAATTACCTTCGTTCGTTCCAATTTTCATGTTTACAGCGATTCCAAAGGTGGATTGTTGATCCCGATTCTAACCTTAATGACCCCACATTTTTACGATTTTTGTTTTAATTCAACGCTCACACTCTTATTTATAAAATTTACGCGTCTTTTGATCATCGTTCTCCATTAAATTACCTTCGTTTGTTCCGATTTTTATGGTTACAGCGATTCCAAAGGAGCATTTTTGATCCCGATTCTAACCTTTAAGGACCCACATTTTTACGATTTTTGTTTTAATTCAACGCTCACACTCTTATTAATAAAATTCACGCGTCTTTCGATCATCGTTCTCTATAAATTACCTTCGTTTGTTCCTGTTTCATGGTAACAGCGATTCCAAAGGAGCATTGTTGATCCCGATTCTAACTTTTAATGACCCCACATTTTTACGGATTTTGTTTTAATTCAACGCTCACACTCTTATTAATAAAATTCACGCGTCTTTCGATCATCGTTCTCTATTAAATTACCTTCGTTTGTTCCTGTTTCATGGTTACAGCGATTCCAAAGGAGCATTGTTGATCCCGATTCTAACCTCTAATGACCCCATATTTTTACGATTTTTGTTTTAATTCAACGCTCTTACTCTTATTAATAAAATTCACGCGTCTTTCGATCATCGTTCTCTATTAAATTACCTTCGTTTGTTCCTGTTTCATGGTTACAGCGATTCCAAAGGAGCATTGTTGATCCCGATTCTAACCTTTAATGACCATCATTTTACGATTTTTGTTTTAATTCAACGCTCACACTCTTGTTAATAAAATTCACGCGTCTTTCGATCATCGTTCTCTATTAAATTACCTTCGTTTGTTCCGATTTTCATGGTTACAGCGATTCCAAAGGAGCATTGTTGATCCCGATTCTAACCTTTAATGACCCCACATTTTTACGATTTTTGTTTTAATTCAACGCTCACACTCTTATTAATAAAATTCACGCGTCTTTCGATCATCGTTCTCTATTAAATTACCTTCGTTTGTTCCGATTTTCATGGTTACAGCGATTCCAAAGGAGCATTGTTGATCCCGATTCTAACTTTTAATGACCCCACATTTTTACGATTTTTGTTTTATTTCAACGCTCACACTCTTATTAATAAAATTCACGCGTCTTTCGATCATCGTTCTCTATTAAATTACCTTCGTTTGTTCCGATTTTCATGGTTACAGCGATTCCAAAGGAGCATTGTTGATCCCGATTCTAACCTTTAATGACCCCACATTTTTACGATTTTTGTTTTATTTCAACGCTCACACTCTTATTAATAAAATTCACGCGTCTTTCGATCATCGTTCTCTATTAAATTACCTTCGTTTGTTCCGATTTTCATGGTTACAGCGATTCCAAAGGAGCATTGTTGATCCCGATTCTAACCTTTAATGACCCCACATTTTTACGATTTTTGTTTTATTTCAACGCTCACACTCTTATTAATAAAATTCACGCGTCTTTCGATCATCGTTCTCTATTAAATTACCTTCGTTTGTTCCGATTTTCATGGTTACAGCGATTCCAAAGGAGCATTGTTGATCCCGATTCTAACCTTTAATGACCCCACATTTTTACGATTTTTGTTTTAATTCAACGCTCACACTCTTATTAATAAAATTCACGCGTCTTTTGATCATCGTTCTCTATTAAATTACCTTCGTTTGTTCCGATTTTGATGGTTACAGCGATTCCAAAGGAGCATTGTTTATCCCGATTCTAACCTTAAATGACCCCACATTTTTACGATTTTTGTTTAAATTCAAAACTCACACTCTTTTTAATAAAATTCACGCGTCTTTCGATCATCGTTCTCTATTAAAATATCTTCGTTTGTTCCTGTTTCATGGTTACAGCGATTCCAAAGGAGCATTGTTGATCCCGATTCTAACCTTAAATGACCCTACATTTTTACGATTTTTTTCAACGCTCACACTCTTATTAATACAATTCACGCCTCTTTCGATCATCGTTCTCTATTAAATTACCTTCGTTTGTTCCGATTTTCATGGTTATAGCGATTCCAAAGAAGCATTGTTTATCCCGATTCTAACCTTTAATGACCCCACATTTTTACGATTTTTGTTTAAATTCAACGCTCACACTCTTATTAATAAAATTCACGCGTCTTTCGATCATCGTTCTCTATTAAATTACCTTCGTTTGTTCCGATTTTCATGGTTACTGCGATTCCAAAGAAGCATTGTTTATCCCGATTCTAACCTTTAATGACCCCACATTTTTACGATTTTTTGTTTAAATTCATCGCTCACACTCTTATTAATAAAATTCACGCGTCTTTCGATCATCGTTCTCTATTAAAAAACCTTCGTTTGTTCCGATTTTTCATGGCAACAGCGATTCCAAAGGAGCATTGTTGATCCCGATTCTAACCTTTAATGACCCCACATTTTTACGATTTTTGTTTTAATTCAACGCTCACACTCTTATTAAAAAAATTCACGCCTTTTTCGATCATCGTTCTCTATTAAATTAACTTTGTTTGTTTCCGATTTTCATGGTTACAGCGATTCCAAAGGAGCATTGTTTATCCCGATTCTAACCTTTAATAACCCCACATTTTTACGATTTTTGTATTAATTCAACGCTCACACTCTTATTAATAAAATTCACACGTCTTTCGATCATCTTTCTCTATTAACTTACCTTCGTTTGTTCCTGTTTCATGGTTACAGCGATTCCAAGGGAGCATTTTTGATCCCGATTCTAACCATTAATGACCCCATTTTTTTACGATTTTTGTTTTAATTCAACGCTCACACTCTTATTAATAAAACTCCCGCGTCTTTCGATCATCGTTCTCTATTAAATTACCTTCGTTTGTTCCGATTTTCATGGTTACAGCGATTCCAAAGGAGCATTGTTGATCCCGATTCTAACCTTTAATGATCCCACATTTTTGCGATTTTTGTTTTAATTCAACGCTCACACTCTTATTAATAAAATTCACGCGTCTTTTGATCATCGATCTCTATTAAATTACCTTCGTTTGTTCCGATTTTGATGGTTACAGCGATTCCAAAGGAGCATTGTTGATCCCGATTGTAACCTTTAATGATCCCACATTTTTGCGATTTTTGTTTTAATTCAACGCTCACACTCTTATTAATAAAATTCCCGCGTCTTTCGATCATCGTTCTCTATTAAATTACCTTCGTTTGCTCCGATTTTCATGGTTACAGCGATTCCAAAGGAGCATTGTTGATCCATATTCTAACTTTTAATGACCCCACATTTTTACGATTTTTGTTTTAATTCAACGCTCACACTCTTATTAATAAAATTCACGCCTCTTTCGATCATCGTTCTCTATTAAATTAACTTTGTTTGTTCCGATTTTCATGGTTACAGCGATTCCAAAGAAGCATTGTTTATCCCGATTCTAACCTTTAATGACCCCACATTTGTACGATTTTTGTTTAAATTCAAAACTCACACTCTTTTTAATAAAATTCACGCGTCTTTCGATCATCTTTCTCTATTAAATTAACCTTCGTTTGTTCCTGTTTCATGGTTACAGCGATTCCAAAGGAGCATTGATGATCCCGATTCTAACCTTTAATGACCCCACATTTTTACGATTTTTCTTTTAATTCAACGCTAACACTCTTTTTAATAAAATTCACGCGTCTTTCGATCATCGTTCTCTATTAAATTACCTTCGTTTGTTCCGATTTTCATGGTTACAGCGATTCCAAAGGAGCATTGTTGATCCCGATTCTAACTTTTAATGACCCCACATTTTTACGATTTTTGCCTTAATTCAACGCTCACACTCTTATTAATAAAATTCACGCGTCTTTCGATCATCGTTCTCTATTAAATTACCTTCGTTTGTTCCTGTTTCATGGTTACAGCGATTCCAAAGGAGCATTGTTGATCCCGATTCTAACCTTTAATGACCCCACATTTTTACGATTTTTGTTTTAATTCCACGCTCACACTCTTATTAATAAAATTCACGCGTCCTTCGATCATCGTTCTCTATTAAATTACCTTCGTTTTTTCCGATTTTCATGGTTACAGCGATTCCAAAGGAGCATTGTTGATCCCGATTCTAAACTTTAATGACCCCACATTTTTAATATTTTTGTTTAAATTCAAAACTCACACTCTAATTAATAAAATTCACGCGTCTTTTGATCATCGTTCTCTGTTAAAATACCTTCGTTTGTTCCTGTTTCATGGTTACAGCGATTCCAAAGGAGCATTGTTGATCCCTATTCTAACCTTAAATGACCACACATTTTTACGATTTTTGATTAAATTCAAAACTCAAACTCTTATTAATAAAATTCACGCGTCTATCGATCATCGTTCTCTATTAAATTACCTTCGTTTGTTCCGATTTTCATGGTTACAGCGATTCCAAAGGAGCATTGTTGATCCCGATTCTAACTTTTAATGACCCCACATTTTTACGATTTTTGTTTTAATTCAAAACTCACACTCTTATTAATAAAATTCACGCGTCTTTCGATCATCGTTCTCTATTAAATAAGGTTCCTTTGTTCCTGTTATATGGTTACAGCGATTCCAAAGGAGCATTGTTGATCCCGATTCTAACTTTTAATGACCCCACATTTTTACGATTTTTGTTTTAATTCAACGCTCACACTCTTATTAATAAAATTCACGCGTCTTTCGATCATCGTTCTCTATTAAATTACCTTCGTTTGTTCCGATTTTCATGGTTACAGCGATTCCAAAGGAGCATTGTTGATCCGGATTCTAACCTTTAATGACCCCAAATTTTAACGATTTTTGTTTTAATTCTACGCTCACACTCTTATTAATAAAATTCACGCGTCTTTCGATCATCGTTCTCTAATAACTTACCTTCGTTTGTTCCTGTTTCATGGTAACAGCGATTCCAAGGGAGCACTTTTGATCCTGATTCTAACCTTTAATGACCCCACATTTTTACGATTTTTGTTTCAATTCATCGCTCTCACTCTTATTAATAAATTTCACAAGTCTTTCGATCGTCATTCTCTCTTAAATGACCTTCGTTTGTTCCGATTTTCATGGTTTCAGCAATTCAAAAGGAGCATTGTTGATCCCGATTCTAACCTTAAATGACCCCACATTTTTACAATTTTTGTTTCAATTCATCGCTCTCACTCTTATTAATAAATTTCACAAGTCTTTCGATCGTCATTCTCTCTTAAATGACCTTCGTTTGTTCCGATTTTCATGGTTTCAGCCATTCAAAAGGAGCATTGTTGATCCCGATTCTAACCTTAAATGACCCCACATTTTTACAATTTTTGTTTCAATTCATCGCTCTCACTCTTATTAATAAATTTCACAAGTCTTTCGATCGTCATTCTCTCTTAAATGACCTTCGTTTGTTCCGATTTTCATGGTTACAGCGATTCAAAAGGAGCATTGTTGATCCCGATTCTAACCTTGAATGACCCAACATTTTTAAAGTTTTTGTTTCAATTCATCGCTCTCACTCTTATTAATAAATTTCACAAGTCTTTCGATCGTCATTCTCTCTTAAATGACCTTCGTTTGTTCCGATTTTCATGGTTTCAGCCATTCAAAAGGAGCATTGTTGATCCCGATTCTAACCTTAAATGACCCAACATTTTTAAAGTTTTTGCTTCAATTCATCGCTCTCACTCTTATTAATAAATTTCACAAGTCTTTCGATCGTCATTCTCTCTTAAATGACCTTCGTTTTTTCCGATTTTCATGGTTTCAGCCATTTAAAAGGAGCATTGTTGATCCCGATTCTAACCTTAAATGACCCAACATTTTTAAAGTTTTTGTTTAAATTCATCGCTCTCACTCTTATTAATAAATTTCACAAGTCTTTCGATCGTCATTCTCTCTTAAATGACCTTCGTTTGTTCCGATTTTCATGGTTACAGCGATTCAAAAGGAGCATTGTTGATCCCGATTCTAACCTTAAATGACCCAACATTTTTACAATTTTTGTTTCAATTCATCGCTCTAACTCTTATTAATAAATTTCACAAGTCTTTCGATCGTCATTCTGTCTTAAATGACCTTCGTTTGTTCCGATTTTCATGGTTACAGCGATTCAAAAGGAGCATTGTTGATCCCGATTCTAACCTTAAATGACCCCACATTTTTACAATTTTTGTTTCAATTCATCGCTCTCACTCTTATTTATAAATTTCACAAGTCTTTCGATCGTCATTCTCTCTTAAATGACCTTCGTTTGTTCCGATTTTCATGGTTTCAGCCATTCAAAAGGAGCATTGTTGATCCCGATTCTAACCTTAAATGACCCCACATTTTTACAATTTTTGTTTCAATTCATCGCTCTCACTCTTATTTATAAATTTCACAAGTCTTTCGATCGTCATTCTCTCTTAAATGACCTTCGTTTGTTCCGATTTTCATGGTTTCAGCCATTCAAAAGGAGCATTGTTGATCCCGATTCTAACCTTAAATGACCCCACATTTTTACAATTTTTGTTTCAATTCATCGCTCTTACTCTTATTAATAAATTTCACAAGTCTTTCGATCGTCATTCTCTCTTAAATGACCTTCGTTTGTTCCGATTTTCATGGTTTCAGCCATTCAAAAGGAGCATTGTTGATCCGATTCTAACCTTAAATGACCCCCACATTTTTACAATTTTTGTTTCAATTCATCGCTCTCACTCTTATTTATAAATTTCACAAGTCTTTCGATCGTCATTCTCTCTTAAATGACCTTCGTTTGTTCCGATTTTCATGGTTTCAGCCATTCAAAAGGAGCATTGTTGATCCCGATTCTAACCTTAAATGACCCCACATTTTTACAATTTTTGTTTCAATTCATCGCTCTCACTCTTATTTATAAATTTCACAAGTCTTTCGATCGTCATTCTCTCTTAAATGACCTTCGTTTGTTCCGATTTTTATGGTTTCAGCCATTCAAAAGGAGCATTGTTGATCCCGATTCTAACCTTAAATGACCCCACATTTTTACAATTTTTGTTTCAATTCATCGCTCTTACTCTTATTAATAAATTTCACAAGTCTTTCGATCGTCATTCTCTCTTAAATGACCTTCGTTTGTTCCGATTTTCATGGTTACAGCGATTCAAAAGGAGCATTGTTGATCCCGATTCTAACCTTAAATGACCCCACATTTTTACAATTTTTGTTTCAATTCATCGCTCTAACTCTTATTTATAAATTTCACAAGTCTTTCGATCGTCATTCTCTCTTAAATGACCTTCGTTTGTTCCGATTTTCATGGTTTCAGCCATTCAAAAGGAGCATTGTTGATCCCGATTCTAACCTTAAATGACCCCACATTTTTACAATTTTTGTTTCAATTCATCGCTCTCACTCTTATTTATAAATTTCACAAGTCTTTCGATCGTCATTCTCTCTTAAATGACCTTCGTTTGTTCCGATTTTCATGGTTTCAGCCATTCAAAAGGAGCATTGTTGATCCCGATTCTAACCTTAAATGACCCCACATTTTTACAATTTTTGTTTCAATTCATCGCTCTTACTCTTATTAATAAATTTCACAAGTCTTTCGATCGTCATTCTCTCTTAAATGACCTTCGTTTGTTCCGATTTTCATGGTTACAGCGATTCAAAAGGAGCATTGTTGATCCCGATTCTAACCTTAAATGACCCCACATTTTTACAATTTTTTTTTCAATTCATCGCTCTAACTCTTATTAATAAATTTCACAAGTCTTTCGATCGTCATTCTCTCTTAAATGACCTTCGTTTGTTCCGATTTTCATGGTTTCAGCCATTCAAAAGGAGCATTGTTGATCCCGATTCTAACCTTAAATGACCCCACATTTTTACAATTTTTTTTTCAATTCATCGCTCTAACTCTTATTAATAAATTTCACAAGTCTTTCGATCGTCATTCTCTCTTAAATGACCTTCGTTTGTTCCGATTTTCATGGTTTCAGCCATTTAAAAGGAGCATTGTTGATCCCGATTCTAACCTTAAATGACCCAACATTTTTAAAGTTTTTGTTTCAATTCATCGCTCTCACTCTTATTAATAAATTTCACAAGTCTTTCGATCGTCATTCTCTCTTAAATGACCTTCGTTTGTTCCGATTTTCATGGTTACAGCGATTCAAAAGGAGCATTGTTGATCCCGATTCTAACCTTAAATGACCCCACATTTTTACAATTTTTGTTTCAATTCATCGCTCTTACTCTTATTAATAAATTTCACAAGTCTTTCGATCGTCATTCTCTCTTAAATGACCTTCGTTTGTTCCGATTTTCATGGTTACAGCGATTCAAAAGGAGCATTGTTGATCCCGATTCTAACCTTAAATGACCCCACATTTTTACAATTTTTGTTTCAATTCATCGCTCTTACTCTTATTAATAAATTTCACAAGTCTTTCGATCGTCATTCTCTCTTAAATGACCTTCGTTTGTTCCGATTTTCATGGTTACAGCGATTCAAAAGGAGCATTGTTGATCCCGATTCTAACCTTAAATGACCCCACATTTTTACAATTTTTGTTTCAATTCATCGCTCTTACTCTTATTAATAAATTTCACAAGTCTTTCGATCGTCATTCTCTCTTAAATGACCTTCGTTTGTTCCGATTTTCATGGTTTCAGCCATTCAAAAGGAACATTGTTGATCCCGATTCTAACCTTAAATGACCCCACATTTTTACAATTTTTGTTTCAATTCATCGCTCTCACTCTTATTTATAAATTTCACAAGTCTTTCGATCGTCATTCTCTCTTAAATGACCTTCGTTTGTTCCGATTTTCATGGTTTCAGCCATTCAAAAGGAGCATTGTTGATCCCGATTCTAACCTTAAATGACCCCACATTTTTACAATTTTTGTTTCAATTCATCGCTCTTACTCTTATTAATAAATTTCACAAGTCTTTCGATCGTCATTCTCTCTTAAATGACCTTCGTTTGTTCCGATTTTCATGGTTTCAGCCATTCAAAAGGAGCATTGTTGATCCCAATTCTAACCTTAAATGACCCCACATTTTTACAATTTTTTGTTTCAATTCATCGCTCTCACTCTTATTAATAAATTTCACAAGTCTTTCGATCGTCATTCTCTCTTAAATGACCTTCGTTTGTTCCGATTTTCATGGTTACAGCGATTCAAAAGGAGCATTGTTGATCCCGATTCTAACCTTAAATGACCCCACATTTTTACAATTTTTGTTTCAATTCATCGCTCTCACTCTTATTAATAAATTTCACAAGTCTTTCGATCGTCATTCTCTCTTAAATGACCTTCGTTTGTTCCGATTTTCATGGTTTCAGCCATTCAAAAGGAGCATTGTTGATCCCGATACTAACCTTAAATGACCCCACATTTTTACAATTTTTGTTTCAATTCATCGCTCTCACTCTTATTAATAAATTTCACAAATCTTTCGATCGTCATTCTCTCTTAAATGACCTTCGTTTGTTCCGATTTTCATTGTTTCAGCCATTCAAAAGGAGCATTGTTGATCCCGATTCTAACCTTAAATGACCCCACATTTTTACAATTTTTGTTTCAATTCATCGCTCTTACTCTTATTAATAAATTTCACAAGTCTTTCGATCGTCATTCTCTCTTAAATGACCTTCGTTTGTTCCGATTTTCATGGTTTCAGCCATTCAAAAGGAGCATTGTTGATCCCGATTCTAACCTTAAATGACCCCACATTTTTACAATTTTTGTTTCAATTCATCGCTCTCACTCTTATAAATAAATTTCACATGTCTTTCGATCGTCATTCTCTCTTAAATGACCTTCGTTTGTTCCGATTTTCATGGTTTCAGCCATTCAAAAGGAGCATTGTTGATCCCGATACTAACCTTAAATGACCCCACATTTTTACAATTTTTGTTTCAATTCATCGCTCTCACTCTTATAAATAAATTTCACAAGTCTTTCGATCGTCATTCTCTCTTAAATGACCTTCGTTTGTTCCGATTTTCATGGTTTCAGCCATTCAAAAGGAGCATTGTTGATCCCGATTCTAACCTTAAATGACCCCACATTTTTACAATTTTTGTATCAATTCATCGCTCTCACTCTTATTAATAAATTTCACAAGTCTTTCGATCGTCATTCTCTCTTAAATGACCTTCGTTTGTTCCGATTTTCATGGTTTCAGCCATTCAAAAGGAGCATTGTTGATCCCGATTCTAACCTTAAATGACCCCACATTTTTACAATTTTTGTTTCAATTCATCGCTCTCACTCTTATTAATAAATTTCACAAGTCTTTCGATCGTCATTCTCTCTTAAATGACCTTCGTTTGTTCCGATTTTCATGGTTTCAGCCATTCAAAAGGATAATTGTTGATCCCGATTCTAACCTTAAATGACCCCACATTTTTACAATTTTTGTTTCAATTCATCGCTCTCACTCTTATTAATAAATTTCACAAGTCTTTCGATCGTCATTCTCTCTTAAATGACCTTCGTTTGTTCCGATTTTCATGGTTTCAGCCATTCAAAAGGAGCATTGTTGATCCCGATTCTAACCTTAAATGACCCCACGTTTTTACAATTTTTGTTTCAATTCATCGCTCTCACTCTTATTAATAAATTTCACAAGTCTTTCGATCGTCATTCTCTCTTAAATGACCTTCGTTTGTTCCGATTTTCATGGTTTCAGCCATTCAAAAGGAGCATTGTTGATCCCGATTCTAACCTTAAATGACCCCACGTTTTTACAATTTTTGTTTCAATTCATCGCTCTTACTCTTATTAATAAATTTCACAAGTCTTTCGATCGTCATTCTCTCTTAAATGACCTTCGTTTGTTCCGATTTTCATGGTTTCAGCCATTCAAAAGGAGCATTGTTGATCCCGATTCTAACCTTAAATGACCCCACGTTTTTACAATTTTTGTATCAATTCATCGCTCTCACTCTTATTAATAAATTTCACAAGTCTTTCGATCGTCATTCTCTCTTAAATGACCTTCGTTTGTTCCGATTTTCATGGTTCAGCCATTCAAAAGGAGCATTGTTGATCCCGATTCTAACCTTAAATGACCCCACATTTTTACGATTTTTGTTTCAATTCATCGCTCTCACTCTTATTAATAAATTTCACAAGTCTTTCGATCGTCATTCTCTCTTAAATGACCTTCGTTTGTTCCGATTTTCATGGTTTCAGCCATTCAAAAGGAGCATTGTTGATCCCGATTCTAACCTTAAATGACCCCACATTTTTACAATTTTTGTTTCAATTCATCGCTCTCACTCTTATTAATAAATTTCACAAGTCTTTCGATCGTCATTCTCTCTTAAATGACCTTCGTTTGTTCCGATTTTCATGGTTTCAGCCATTCAAAAGGAGCATTGTTGATCCCGATTCTAACCTTAAATGACCCCACGTTTTTACAATTTTTGTATCAATTCATCGCTCTCACTCTTATTAATAAATTTCACAAGTCTTTCGATCGTCATTCTCTCTTAAATGACCTTCGTTTGTTCCGATTTTCATGGTTTCAGCCATTCAAAAGGAGCATTGTTGATCCCCGATTCTAACCTTAAATGACCCCACATTTTTACGATTTTTGTTTCAATTCATCGCTCTCACTCTTATTAATAAATTTCACAAGTCTTTCGATCGTCATTCTCTCTTAAATGACCTTCGTTTGTTCCGATTTTCATGGTTTCAGCCATTCAAAAGGAGCATTGTTGATCCCGATTCTAACCTTAAATGACCCCACGTTTTTACAATTTTTGTTTCAATTCATCGCTCTCACTCTTATTAATAAATTTCACAAGTCTTTCGATCGTCATTCTCTCTTAAATGACCTTCGTTTGTTCCGATTTTCATGGTTTCAGCCATTCAAAAAGAGCATTGTTGATCCCGATTCTAACCTTAAATGACCCCACACTTTTACAATTTTTGTATCAATTCATCGCTCTCACTCTTATTAATAAATTTCACAAGTCTTTCGATCGTCATTCTCTCTTAAATGACCTTCGTTTGTTCCGATTTTCATGGTTTCAGCCATTCAAAAGGAGCATTGTTGATCCCGATTCTAACCTTAAATGACCCCACATTTTTACAATTTTTGTATCAATTCATCGCTCTTACTCTTATTAATAAATTTCACAAGTCTTTCGATCGTCATTCTCTCTTAAATGACCTTCG